>NC_066836.1:1151797-1196797 GCF_001640805.2 Lates calcarifer | reverse complement strand
AAATGAACATGAATCTGACAGACTCTTATTCTCTCCTCTGACCTTTGACCTCATCATGTTGGTTTCCTGGGCTCAGATTCAGTTCAGAGGAAAAGTTTCTATTTTGTTAGAATGAAGCTGCAGACTGACATTAAACACCAGCACTCATATTTCAATCTGTGGTGCAGCTATTATAACAAATATATGAAATATGAATAAAAGCAGGTTTTTAAATGTTAAATTATGGCGTCATTATAAAATAATCCAACAGTGATTAAATAAAAGAATAACAGCAGGTGAACTTCAGACTGTTCTTCTCAGAGTCTGACAGCATGAAGACAGGACTCCTACAGAGACAGAGCTTTTTATTAAAGAGAAACATCTCTGTATATCTCTACCAGACTCCATTGATAAAAACAGGGATTTAACCAGGAGCTGCTGGAATCCCACTGCCTCCATCTGTTAGTGTGTCTGTGTTACTGTGTGGTACTTTTACTGCAGTAAAGTATCTGATTACTTCTTCCACCACTGAAAGTCACAGTAACACAGACACACTAACAGATGGAGGCAGTGGTATTCCAGCAGCTCCTGGTTAAATCCCTGTTTTTCTCTATGGAGTCTGGTAGAGATATATAGAGATGTTTCTGAATAAACTCACAATAGTGAGTGTTTGTGTTTGTGTTGGTGTATGAGTGATTGAATGATCTCAGCTGAGTGTAACACTGTGTAGATTACAGTCACGTCATGTGCTGTGTGTTTCCTGTATGGACGGTGAGGGGCCTCAGCAGCTCTCTGTGCTGTGAATCAGCTCAGTGTTGAACCTCTGACAATGTTCCCATTGTGCTGAGCAGCAGCAGCTCAGTGAGGCCTGCACGCTCAGAAACTTTCCACCTGAGTTTTCTCTCACTCTTGTTTTGTGTGTTCGACCTGCAGGTGGCGCAGTCCCAAAACAAAGTGTACCTGAGCGCTGACAGCCTGGTGCTCAACCTGCAGGACAGCGACAACTTCAAGTGAGTCCTCACAGTGTCCTCATCAAGAGTTTGACTTTACTGAAGCGTTTTAAACACGAGCTAACTGCAGAGCTGAGATGAGTTCCATACAGACGATTTTTCCTTTAATATTTAAAGGTCTTTACGCACTGAGGACGAGATGATCAATCACCAGTTACTCTTTAATCTCTGAATCACAGACGTTAAAGTTGAACTGACAGGAAGTACAGTAACCTCGATGAGGCAGCGAGCCAAAGCTCAGTTTAACCCTTTTTAACAGCGCCTCCTGCTGGTCGCTGCCACGCAGTGACAGTCATTCTGTTCCCTCCTTAAACAGACGTGATCAGCTGATGCCTTTATTTGAGGCTCAGAGAATCAACGTCCGTCCACTCTCTCACTGTGTAATCTTCAGGTTGTGTGTGAAAGTGCTCAGGATTAAAGCGACTGTTCTGACAGAAACTCTCTGTGTAAAGACCTGGGAAACAAAGTAAACAAATAGAGATTAAAAGTGGAACTAAAGGAACTGTTTCATCACAGGATAAAACAAAATAGAAATGAAAGCGGTTTCACTGCTGTTTGTGATGGGTCCTCAGCTGATAACCGTCTGAAACGTCAGCGGCTGGAGAACCAGAGTTTGTTCCCTGATGCATCAGGTTGTGTTTTAACGTGGAGTTTCTCTGTGTCTCCTTCAGTTTGTTGTTGTCAAAGTAAGACGTCTCCTCCTGGTCGCTCTGTCGTCATTCCTCCGGTCCCACTCCTTCAGAGAGATCATCCCTCCGCTCTGCGTCTCTCACCTCTCGGCCGTCGTTGACGTCATCAGGTTTTCAGTCTGATCCAGGTTTATCGGTGAGGCTGACTCGAGCTGCTTGAAATGTAGGAGCAGCAGATCACTGTGCTTTTATTCTGAAAGGTTCCTGTGGTGCTGGTGAAAGGCCGACTCCTCAGTTTGGTTCTCTTCCTGTTCTCTCGTCGACTGGACGTTTACAGGCTGTTTGATTTGTTTACACTGAGAAGTTTTATTTCTGCACTCACAGATTCATTCATGACATGAAGAGCAGAACCTATTTAGTGAAAGGTTTATGACAGAAAGGACCAGGATGAAATAATCAGACTTTAACCAGCACCAGAGGAATCTTTTTAAAGGCCCAGTTCTCCAAAATCACAAAAACTGAACCATAACATCACAGGTATGTCACAGCGGAGTGTTAGAACCACCGCTGAGAGTAAAGCTGAATATTTACGAGGAAGAAGTCTGACGTTTTAAGAATGAACTCCTCGTGTTCCTGCTCCTAACACAACACCATGTCTTTATTCTTGGGAAAGTTGGACTTGTTTCCTGGAGATCTCAGATGTTTCTCTCCACCATCACTGGTCCTCACACTAAAGAACATTATGTACCCATGAAGAGCAGTTAATTAAAGACCTGCTTCAGCTGTAGCAGTCCTTTGACTCTGATCCGATCAGAAACCGTCTGCATGGATAGACGCCGTCAGTCACAAGTGAGAAATGTTTTTGTGATCTGGGTGAACTGACTGAAGAACAGACTGAACCTGGACTCGATCGTGTCCGTGTGACGACGCTGCGACTTGTCATTCTTTTTCCTCCTGAGGACGACTCGACGGACTCGCTCACAAACGAGTCACCGAGCTTTTTGACAGCGTGCCTTCTGACTCGGCAGTTTGTGGAAAAGCAGCAACAACTGATCTGGACTTTGTCACTGCCTCTGCAGCTGCCCCAAAAAAAGAAGAAAAGAAATGACATTTAATCTCCTCTGCAGAGGTGAAGATCGACGACCGGAGACACACTCTCACTTCACACTTTCAACGTTTGTCGTCAGTTTTTTGTCAATAAAGAAAAAAGAAAATGGCTTCCTTCTCTTTCTTGCTGAGAAACGAATGAGAAGAGCGACAGCACACAGACGAAGCAGCGTCTGTTAATGTGACGTATCTGTCGACAGTCAGAAATAAACAGATCTGCTCACAGCTGCAGTGCAGTGCAGCTGCTTAGCTTAGCTTAGCATAATAAAGGGAAATCAATCAGGACCAGTTCCTCCTTCAGGCTCCTTCACATTAAATCTTTTCTGGGACCAGAAACCGTGTGTGTGCTCTCCGGCTGCAGGTGAAGGTGAAGCAGCAGCTGTGTGTTGATGTGTGTGTGTGTTCACACACACGTGTAGAAGCTGCAGTGAGTCAGGACTCGAAGCAGCTTATGTGTTTTATAACACTTCAACAAGCGTCTCATTGAGCAGAGCCTCAAACTAAATATGAACGTTGTTGAGTCACGATCGTTAACACCAGCGAGTATTTATGTCACACACACTCTCATGGTGTGTGTGGTGTGTGTTTGAATCAGCTGGTGTTCACTCGTCCTGTCTGAGGGTTAAACACCAACTGACTCTGGGGTTTTCATCAGCACATGTTGTTGTTGACATGTTTAAAGGCCCAGTCCTTCAGTTTGACCAGATAAAGCTACGACTGTACTTCAGGTCTCACTACACGAAGGTAGAAATGCTGCTCAACTAAACACGTGTCACAGTTTCTCAATCAGAACAGGAACAAATGTAGTTTAACGTCGTTCAGCACCGTCACATATTAATGAGGAAACCAGACTCCTCTGAACAAACACTATCTCACGTTGGTCGCATTTTCCAAAAATTTGTATCCAAAGAGGTGAAGATATATGACGAGGGTCATGTGACCTGTAACAGGTAAAGGTGTCTTCAGGTTATCATTCGTTAGCTGTGAATAGAAAAAACAAGTGAAGAGAAAGTGAACACCTCTAAGACGTCAGTATATTATTATATGTGTCGGCCATATTGTGTGTGTGTGTGTGTGTGTGTGTGTGTGGAGGATGGAGAGTCACCTTGACTGTGATTCCTTGAATGTAAATGTGACGTACGTTTCCTCTGAATCCACCCTACACATGATGACAGCTCATGAATATTCATGCTAACGTGGCCTGTTGATGTTTCATCCTCCGTCTGTTTCCTCATTTCATTATTATTATTATTATTATTTCATAATACAGAAACATTTCATCTTCAGTTGAACCCGTCAGTTTTCAGCTTCTCCTTTAGAACCTGATTGATCCTCGTTTTTTATTCTTGTTCCCTCTAAAAAAAAAAAACCCTGGTGCCTACATTACCCACAATGCAGCTGAAGCAGCGACAGTTAGAGATTGAGGTGATGGTAGTGTGGGGGGGGCTGAGTCCTCTGGATGTGACTGAGGCTCCTTCAGGTCCTGGTTCCAGTGCTGTGTTCAGTTTCCAGGTGTTTTTTACCTGTTGTTTGATCGGCAGCGTTTCGTTTTGTTTCCTGAACAAGAGGAACAATAAGAACCAGACCGAGCCTGACAGTTCAGCCTGCTTCTGCTCCGTGATGCCTTCAGTGACTGTCTTATACCGTAAACATAACAACACCTGAACGTGTGTTTTCATCAGTGGCAGAGGCGTTCACTGACCTCTCTTTAACAGCTGAACATTTGAGGCCTTTGACTAATTTCCTCGATCATGTGACTCTCATCATTTTTTGTCCCTGGTGTTCACCTCCTCCCCCTCCTCCTCCCCCTCCTCCCCCTCCTCCTCTCAACAGGGTAGAACAACAAAAAAAATCTGAAAAGAAAAGAGAAGATGGCTGCCGAGTTATTTATAGCCCGAGCTGAGAGGCTGCAGTTCAGGCCGAGCTGCTGCACTGCAACCTCAAATCTGCAAAGAGGGGAGGGGAGGAGGGGGAGGGGGAGGAGGGGGGAGGAGGGGGTGTTGGAGTCCATTGTGTGAGCGACACAAAGCGAGCTGCCGTCCCTCCATGTTGAGAGAGGCTGCTGTTCTTCTACATAAGAAAGAGGAAGGGAGGGGGGGGGCAGATTTAAATCTCTGAGGGGATTTTTTTATTTAGGCAGGATGGGAGGAGGGAGGGGAGGGGGAGGGGGGAGGGGTTATGGTATAGGCGGGTGAATATTCATGCAGGGTTTTTAAAAAAAAGAAAGAAAGAAAGAAAGGAGGAATAAGAGGGGGGCTGGGAGATGGAGGGAGCAGGGGATTGGCTGCCGCTCCCCGCCCCCTCACACCTCACGACAAGCCTGTCAGTCGACCAATCAGGAGCCTCTGCACCGTTTGAAAGATGCCAGAGAGAAGGGGGGGGTGGGGGGGGGCAGTTTTAAAGGAGGGAGGAGGGGAGAGAAAAAGAGGAGTCAGAGATGATAAATGTGCAGCTGGTGTCGATGTGCAGCCGCTGCAGTTTGTGAAAACACAAACACGTTTTCTAAATTTCTTCTTCACAGAGAAAAAACCTGCAACGCTGCTGGTTCTCGGCGCCGTGGGGGTTTTGGCGCTTTCACGTGTTTCACACATGACATCATGGCGCCTGATTAATCAGGGGTTTTTCTGCTTATCTCAGAGGAGGAGATCTCTCGTCTGCGCTGCTTAAAATCAGATTTTAAAACGTATTTTCAGTCGACTGCTCCTCACAGTGATGGGAGGTGCTGATGAAGGAGCATTGCTGTGATTTTTAATCACCCTGCGAGCTGTGAATACACCGTGAGCCCCCCCGACACATTTTCTCATCAATCACGTCATCAATTAAAGTGATATCAGTGAACTACGACTCTTTATTAACATCTAGTGGCCGACGTGAGGAACTGCAGCTTCATCTGGAAACGTCTCTTCGTCCTCTAACACCTCAACATCTTCAACCTGCTTTTTCTTTATAAGCAGTCTTTGATTCACCGTGAACATTAAGAACTCATTACGTGACTTGAAAATCCTCGAATACGAAGGAGAATAAGTCCTACGCACACAGCAAAGTAAAGGGAGATGCAGTGAAAGCAGGGGATCGGTTACTGAGAGCTGCCTCAGTGTTCAGACTGCAGAGACCTGAGGCTGCTCCTCACTGTTTCTAACTGCCCTCTGTCCTTTCGTGTCCTTCCCTTCGTGTCCTGTGTTGCATCTGTGCTGCAGCTTCCCTCAGCTTCCTGCTGCAGCTGATTACGCAGCAGCAGCAGTGAAATGCCGCCTGCTTCAGCCGTGACCTCGTTTTTTGCTCCAGATCATCAGCACCTTTTAATCTTCCTCTGGTTCCTGCTTGATCTGCAGTGCATGATTGCAAATTTGCTATTAAGAGCGAGGAGAGGAAGGAGTGGGGAGGAGGTGGAGGAGGTGGAGGAGGGAGGGAGGGAGGGAGGGGGTGAGGCTGCAGCTTTAGTGAGTGAGATCACACACACATGCTCACGACTCCACCTCCCCTCCTCCCCTCCTCCCCTCCTCCCCTCTCTGCCTCCACCCGCCCGTCCTGTTTCCACGGTGCAAAAACAAGGACGGATTACCGTTCATCTGCTCCATCGCCATGGAAACACTGACCTCACACTGTGGTGACCGGCAATCTGGGCTGGTCGCCATGGCGATCTGCTGCCGGTGCTGTGCCGTGTGTGCCAGGGTGGTGGGGGGGGGTGGATGGAGGGAGGGAGCAGCAGCAGCTCTCTGCAGTGTCGGCCAGAAACTGGCCAGGCTCTGCTTCACTGTGACCAGCAGAGGGCGCCCAACATGAGAATAGACCAGAGTGGATCACAGCTGACGGAGAGTCCGAGTGCAGGACTGCTCCTGACCAGCACCAGTGATTACTGGTGGTTTATTGTTTACCATCTGATGGTTGGGCCGTGGTTTCTTCATGTCGTACTGGCCTTTTTTTGGTCGTCTAAACTCTCACAGCAAACAGCAGTTGGCTACGTTTGCAGCTGCTCAGTGGGGAGGTGATGATCGGACAAATTCGCATGTTTACGACTTTGTTGTGTTCACATCATTGAACAACTCAACACTGCGGCTGTGCTCATCAGTAAACAACAAAACAAGACAAACATTAGCACAGTTTCTTTAAATCATAATACGAGCTAGCAAACACATCATTCGCTAAAAACACTAATTAGAACAAAGTGTATTAATGTTGAATGATGGTTGTTTAGTGGAGTTGCACGTGAAGGTATTTAACGTCAGACTTTGGCATCACTCTACTTGTTAGCAGCAAATCAGATGTCTTGCTTAGCACCTTACGAAGGAAGGAGTAAGTCTCTTGGAGCTCTGTAGAAAAGACTGACTAACTGTTAGCATACTGACAGACTCTGTAAGAAAGAGCCACCACATCCTAGCATTGCACAGATATTTTTAAGGACTCGGGACACCCAGCCGAAAGTGGGACAATCCTGGACAAACCAGGACATTTGGTCGCCATGTATTGAGAGCCACTAGAAACCAGGGTCAGATGTCTTGTATATGTACAAACTTGGCCAATTTTATTTGTTTCATTGGACTTTCAGAAAAGTTGAAACATTAAACAGATTTTTGTCCATTTTCTGAGCTCAAAGCATATCTACACCTTGTAATTTAGCCGAGATAAAAATCAGTGTTTACATATGTTTACAATACACTCATCTTAAAGTGTGGACAGAAAGTCTCTGTATCATTGTTCAGCTTCTCAGAAAGATAAAAAGTAATCAGTGATGATTTAAGGTCATGGAGAAAATAACAGACAGAGGTTCAGGTAGAAACGAGTCTTACAGAGACTTTCAGGTCTTTTCTCTGTTTCGTCCTTGTTGCTGAAACAATGCAAACGTGCTGCTGCAGGAACATCAGAGTGAACTGCAGAGATGTGGTGAGTTGATGATGACTGTGTTTGCTCAGCGTGAAGGAGAGTCAGTTTCCCAGAGGCCTCTGCTGTTTCTACTAACGGGTCTTGAATTTTATCTGCACCCCCTCAGTCAGCGTCCTCACCCACAGGAAACAATGTCTTCCACTCACTCGTTCACGGTGGACAATGAAACACGTTTACTCTGCCTGAGGAGTTATTGAACAACTTTGTTCCAACTCGGACTCGCTCAAGGACGTCATCCCTTCCCTTCCTCTTATCCAGAGCCAGGTCCCAGAGTATTCCTTGTATCTGCGATCTTTCAGTCTCTACCCAGAGACCATAGGTGAGGGTTGGACCATAGATCGGATGGTAAATCAAAAAGCCTCACCTTCCAGCTGTCCGGTCCGGTACAACGTCCTCATTACTGCTGATGCTGCATCAATCCACCTGTTCATCTCCTGCTGCACCCTCCCCTCACACCTGAACAAGAGCCTGAGATTCACCTGGGGCAGAAACAGGCAGAGAATCGCAGCCTCAGACTGTGATCACAACAAAAACTTTCAGTTATTTCATCCATGATTTATACTTTAGAAATACATCAGACTGTTGTTAATTATTCCTTCAGATATATCAGTTTCTGATATACATGATCAGTTTCTCTTCAAAGTGACTTTTCCACTCGGCTGTAGTCGTAGGAAGCCACAGATAAACGTTTCTTGTTGTTCAACTCCGATAACAACGGTTTGATTCTTGAGCTGGTTGAGAAATACAGAGCTGAACCTAAAAACCCAAACACAACAGATAAATACTGAAGTAATAATGAAGAAAAATCATTTAAAAAATAAGAAAATATACTTTTTTTACTTATCATTATCTAAACACATGATGCTTTATTCTTTTCAAAAGTCTAAAAACTGCTCCATATCATCAAGATTAATAATCACATGAAAAACCTACAATACACTGTTTATACAAATTAGATTATTAGTGTTATATTTGTGCAAAAAACAGATTGAACTTGTCATTTATTCTGTCAAAAGGTTTAATGAACACCTTAATTTGTATATTTAAAAACAGAATTTTCCATCGATATTCCGTGTGTCTGGGTTTACAGGGTTTCCCAGATCACACTGACGGAATAAGAGAGCTGGAGGTCAAAGGTCACAGCACCGTCTCAATCATTAAACCCTGCGCGCAGCCTCCTGCTGAGCTTCATCAGGATCAGGATTTGTCAGTCGGTGGAAATGTGTCGTCCTGTTGAGTCTGATCGAGCTAATTAACCTGCTTCTCTTTTCCCGTGGTGGTGAAGGTCCACGGGGACGATCAGGAGCTGGCGTCCCAGTTCAGAGACTCCGAACCTCCGTCACGCTCGTCTCTTTTTTTGAGATTTTTTATTTATTTTTTTTTTTTTTTGTTCGCTGGCTCCTGAATTGTGTGTGTTTGACACGTAAACGAAGCGTGTGATGGCTTTGATTCACGCAGCGTCTCCATGGTCACGGACAGGAGCGTAACTCAAACTCTGCTTTTCTCTGTCAGACTAATGAACACTTTAACTGCTGCTCTGATTGTTTGTCTTTGTGTCTTCAGCTGCTGCATGTTTTAAAGTCTGTCTAATACTCTAATAACCATTTGATGGGAAGTAGTTCCTCCTTGTTGCTCTGTTGATTGATGCCTGGTCGTGTGCAGGACGAGACAATAACGGACCTCCACACCTTCCTTTATTCACCCTCAGACCATCTACTGCACGACTCCTTGTCCCTCTTGTTCTTTATGTCCAACTTTTCAAGTTGGAGATTTGACCTCAGGGGGCGTTCAGGTGAAACCTCCAGCTGGGAATTCAGGCTTCTAAGTACAACTGGGACGCACCATTCATCCAGCATTCACTGCAGCAGAAGAGAAGAAATACAAAGTCAGGACCGTTTTTAAAACAGAAGTGTGTCTGTGTCTGCAGCTTTCGTACGTCCACTTGTCCTCGAGCGAGACACTGAAGTCCAGTTGATGAGTGTGGAGGTGAAAAACTGAGCTGCTGAATGAGTTATTGTAGCAGTCAACATTAGGGTGTTTCTTGATTGTTGTTACGTCCTGTTTGCCCAAATCAGGCTCGACTGTCTCTGGTAACAAACACTATAAAAACTGACGCAGCAAGTTTTAGATGTTTTCGTCTATAAAAATGAGAGACACAGGGAACTGGGCGGTTTCAAAAAGCTCGGACCAGCTTCTCATTTTATGTTTGAAATTCAGTCATGTCAGACAGGAAACGAGGAAATCTGACCTCCGATCAGCAGAGTCTGCGCTCGCTCGCTGCAGAGTGAAACAGATGAGCCACAATTTCACTTTTCATTGTGTGATGTTCCAGCTGATGCAGCGGCCTGGAAACTGAAGAGGCGGGAGGTTTACCCAGACCGCCAACCTGTGTGTGAAGTAAAAATTAAAGGGTTATTCCACTTCTTTTACACATGAAGATCAGTTTATTGAGCTCGATCTGAGCTTAACCTTTCTAAATTTATTCAGTGGAGAGTGGTTTTCACGGTGCAGAGGGCTGTGATCCTTCTGCTGTGGTACAAACAGAGGTGATCAGGTTTTGTGCTGTGTTCAGTGACTGTCTGTAGGTGTGGGAAACATCGCCTCCAGCCTCTCAGCTCTCAGCTCTCACTAGTGAAACCTGAAGCTCCTCTCTCCTCTTTGTCGGTCAGAGGAGTCATGACTTTTGTTTTCTCCTGACGTCCTTTTGTCATTTTCTCCACCGAGCGGAGACGGTGGCAGTTGACGAGGAGGAGATCATGGTTTCAGGTGCATCAGAAACCAGTAGGAACCTGTTTGTGGGCAGAGGGGTTTTCCGGCTGAATGCTCCGACAACATTTCCCCTCTGAGACACCACAAAAAGATCTCAACTCAAACCGCCGCCTTTGACTTTACAAACCATCTCAGGTTTCAAATGAAAATATCTCCAGTTTTGTTTTTATACGTTTGAGTCAAATATTAACGCCTAAACATTATGGTGTATCTCAGTGCTGCCCACAGATTTAACTGCTGTTTTAAAGGAGCAGTCCAACATTTTAGATCCTTCTGAGGGGTTTTAATGAGTCTGGCCCTGCTCTCATTCTGACCTGAGAAGGATTATTTGATTCTCTCTCTGGTTAAATCTGAAAAAACACAGATAATCTGATGTTTTCTTTTCTGTCTGAGTCAAATTGCAAATGTAACTGAAACCAGAGTGAAAACCAACACCAGGGTGGAGTCAAACAGCCTCGATCAGCTCTGATCAGGTGCTTCATCATCATCATCGTCACAGGAGAGAGAGATGGTTTTTGTGGTGCAGGAAGAACATCACGTGTCGCTGCTCTTTTCCACCAAACTGCTGTTTAAAGTTTCTGTTGATGTTCAGTGTTTTTCACCAGAACTTACTGAGTTCCAACAAACATGTTGAAAACATTGACAACAATTTTTAAAACCATGCACTGTTTACATCCTTTTACTCGCTAAAAGTTGTCTTTAGTTCCTCTGTTAGCTTTGCCATGTTTGATCTCTGTCAACACACAATCTCACAACTTAACAAAACATTGGTTGGTTGCAGTAATTTTGCTCCATAGCTGCAGTATCAATCAGAAGCTCCTCAGGGCACCTTTTTATTGCTGAAGCATCACTGCTGCCTGTGTTGATGCTCAGTAATTGATTTCTGATTTCTGCATGTTCCACTTCTACAGCTTTGTAATTTCCTGAAGGTTTTATGAAGTTTAATATTAATTTAGGGAAAATAGAGACAGTCTTCCTTGACACACTGACATCTACTTTGCTTTAAATGGTGCAGTTCTTTCAAGGAAATGTCTGTTTTCCCTCCGATTAGTTCTTCCTGAGAAATCATTGTTAAATTTCAGATCCATTACATATGGGCATGTACTCGCCCTCCACATATTAATTTGACACTCTTTACCAGCGTACGTACCAAACATGTCACACAGTTACAAAATGTTGATACTGAATGTGATCGTCTGACTAATGCCCCAGTCGTTCACTGACCAAAATGTTTTTCTAACCCTAACCACAGACAGGACAGGGTTCTGGTTTCTGGTGTCAGAGTCCTGGATTTGTTAAAACCTGGTATCAACATACGTCTCAGGTGTTCTGATTACAAGCGGACGGCTCTAAGTACAGGTGTGAATGCATCCAAGACGTATTGATGCATAGAGATCTGATCTATCAGAACGTGTTCGTGTCCTGGGCCAAACCGACGGGCCGCCGACTCAGCTGACGTCTTCTGTGAAAGTGAGAGTACATACTCGTTCAGTTGGCTCTTGACTTGGTTTGTCTGGAACATGCTGAGGAAGAGACCCAGCCATTTCTTCTTCTTTTAATTTCCTGCACATGAGGCACAGGAAGTGCATTCCTGCCTCCCACTGCTTAAAAACAACACCACATTTGGTCTTTGCCATCAGAAATGATGTACCAGTTTATTTACATGCAGAGCAGGGAAGATAGACCTGATCACATCTGGTCACTGGAGACGTATTCTAACACCAGGTGTGAACAGTCGCCCCGACCACCTCCCACCGACCTCCAGGTGACACAACAAGGAAGCAGAGCAAATTAGTAGTGAGCCTCAATGAATGTAATTCCTCAGAGACGGTGCCTCCGAGCTCAGGGTTAATGTCGTGTTCATGAGATTCATTTTGTGCACACAGTGACTGTGTCGAGCCTCTTCCATTCTCCAGGTGTATGTGAGCTCTGGATGATCACAGATGAGGGACAGGTGCTGAGGACGCACGTAAAGGTGAGACCTGAAGGTTGAAGGTTTTTTCTTTGTCTCTCTGTTGGACGTTAGGACCCAGCAGAAACAGTCGATGGTCTTCAGTCTGCAGCTTTATGAGACTCAGGAAATGCATCTCAAATTACCTCCTCCCCCCCCTCGACCACCCCCGCCCTTCCTGGACTGTGTGTGTGTGTGTGTGTGTGTGTGTGTGTGTGTGTGTGTAGTCAGACATGGCGGAAGAGGTCGTATCGATTGATAAGCTCAGTCTCAGTGAGGTCGAGCTGCAGCAGCAGTTTCTTCCCCTCGTGTAAAATCCTCTCAGTAAAACGTGTAGAAACATTTTCACTAAATCACAACTGAATGATTCTGTCGACCTTCTGACCTTTTCTGTCACAAAAAGGTGAAGTTTTCTCTCTGGACGGCTGTGTCTGTCGGTCCAACACAATGTCTCAACTATGGGATAGATTGTCGTGAAATTTGCTGCAGATATTCATGGTCCTTAGAGGATGAAATGTTGTGATGTTTAAAGCCACCAGTAGGTCCAACTCTTCTTTAGCCGACCTCAGTCTACGGGAGTTTTGGGCCGATTTAACTGGAGGAATCTGGTCTGGGTCTTGAACCTGAATCCTGAACAGCTTGCAGACTTGTCTGAGCTGATAATACCAAACATGATATTTAGGAGTTAAAATTTGGATGATCACTTTCACAATAGCCAATGAGAAACAAGCGTTACAAGCTAATATTAGTCCTGGAGAAGCTCATGTTGTGTCGCTAAGCAACGGTAAATATCCTAGCCCTTGGGGCTAATGCTAGCTAGCATACTACTGCTGACAGATACTAAACTTGACAGTTGCTGAAACCCATGTTGACCGTGTCTCTCCAACCATAGCTTCATCCAGACCTGTTCAGCCTTCTGCCTTTGTTTCATCTCACTGCAAAGGTTCACTAACAGCAGTAGTTCTGTTCACATGGAGCCTAATGCTCCGATTATCGCTGCTTTAAAAACCCAAACAGAATATAAATGTTCTGTATTAACACCTCAATCAGAATAAACAGGCCCAAACTGATTGATTGATTCAGTCAGTTGTAGAGGGGAAGTTTAAACCTTTTAATAAGCCGATCCAAAAAATTGTACAACCTAAATGTGTGGGCGTACTCATGCATACGTTGTGTACGTCAACAATGTAAGCGTGCGTTATTATCAAGCTATTGGTTTATTAAAAGCATCGTGACTGTGCTGATAAATATCCACCTTTAGGGAGCCAATCAAACGTGCCAAAGAGATAAGATCGCTGTTGAAGAAGACGGATGCATAATGTATTCGTCACTTTTGCACATCACACAGCTGTTCCAGTTAAATGCGTTATGTAAACACCTGAACTCTTCAATCAGAATGAAAAAACATGTTCATGTAACATCCAGTCACAGTCCTTTATTTACATCTGCTTCCCCATGAGGTCATGTGAGGTGCTGAGTTCCTGATTTCTCAGTCTCTGACACGATGATCTCAGTAATATCCTGCAGCGTGTGCATGTTTGAGAGAGAAGAACATCCGTGAAGCTTCTCATGCAAACTGATTTCAACATTGGTTAGTAGTCTGAGCCCGATTTTACTCATTGAAATATCGTAACGTTTAATTGATTGATCGACACAGATTCAGTGTTCCCAGAAGATGAATCCTAATGATGTTGGTTAGGAATCACTTTTCCTCTAGCGCCACCCTGAGGTTCACATTTTTCATTTTCAATTGAAAAATCTCAATAACTGATGGATGTGATGATTGTCTTGAAATGTGGCTCAGACGTTCATGCTCCCCTGAGGACGAGCTGTAATAACTTTGCTGATCCTCTGACTTTTCCTCCAGCGCCATCATCAGGTCAACCTTTGAATTTTTGATCGGATACCTGCAGAGCTGATGACGCTCCCATCAGCCTCAGCTGGACTAAAATCATAAACAGGATCCAAAGCTGCATAACAAGGTTTATCTGTAATAAACAACCATCAGCCTGTTAGCATCATTGTGAGCCTCGCTGATGTTAGCACTTAGTATAGCCTTACACAGCTGCTGGTGAAGAAGCTCTAAAAGTGCTTGTTGGTGCATTATTCTGTTGTGGTCTGAGTGAGACGATAAATCTGACCTGAGGATCCTGACAGGACTGTTCAGAGGTTAGACAGTTTAGAGGAGCTGAACAGAACCGACCACAGTGAATTAATGTTGCTGAAAATAACTTGAAACGGCAAATTTCTTCACTTGAGTTGTTGTAAAACCACAGAACAAGGACAGAGCCTCCATTAGTAAGGTTATCTCAACATTTATGCAGAATGCACAGTTTTGAAAAAAAAACTTTCCTCCTGTAAATCCAGTGTTTTATTATCATGAGCTGAACAGGATCTCTGCTCTCAGCCTGTTGAGGTCAGGAGATAAAAATAAATGGTCTGTGCAGAGAAAGTCCTGACAGCTGCTGATTCTGAGACAGAACCTGAAACACGATGCATCACTGATAACATGTTGGTGATAACCAGCTCAGACCTGTTCAACCTGTGAGTCCAGTGTTTTTTTTTTCTTTAAGAGTCAAAACTGCAAAACTTTAAATTAAAATCAAAGTACAGTCTGAGCAGACGCCTCTCAGCTGCACTGTGTTCTGCTGCTCTGTTTTTATTCCTGGATCAGATCATCGGCCTGTTGGTGTCCGTCATCACTTTCACTGCTCTGCTTCACCATCAGGCTTCAACAGTCTCAGAGGGGATTTTTATGTTTCTGTTTTCAGGTCGAATGTGACGCTGCGGAGAAAAACAGGAAGTGTGCAGAGTGATCTCGGCCAGCCGACATGTTTTAGAGCCTGCAGGCCGTCTCCTGCAGCTCGCTCCACAAAACACCAGCACTTCCTCATTCTTCACATTTCCGCCCCGAAGCTGACCAACGGCAAATATTTGTTTTTTATCCTGAGCAGGAAGACACTGAACGCAGCCTGGCTGCTGCTGCCGCTGCTGGAACATGTGTGAGTTCACATGTAGACAAAAATCTGCACAGATCAGTGTTTCTGCCACTGGGTGGAGGCTAACACCAGTTCTTGTGATTTTCACAAGTATTTCACAAGAAATGAGTCAGTTGGAAGGAGACACAGTAACGAGGCAGATTCCCCCTCTGGAAAATAAAAAGTCTCCTGTATGTAACAGTGGCTCATCAGGCTGTTGTTTCTGAATTTGTCCATATCTGGCTTCACCACAGCGTCTCCTGCGTGTTTCCCAGTAAAGACAATTCTTGGTGTCTGACTTTAACTTTAAATCTAAACTGATAGACCTTCAGACGGCCCCTGTGCGAGGTGACTGTTAACATGTCTTATTGGAGAGTCGATCAAACAAGACACACAGCAGCTTTTTATTTCCTCTGTTTCATGTGTAAAACACTGAATATTTAAAGTGGCTGTTTGTACATTTTCTCTGGCGCCAAACATGGTTTCTCACCAGGAGCAGCTGATGGTCGTTTGCCAAGAGCTTCAGACATCATTTCATTTCGTTAGAATTCATCGTCTGAGCAGAGCGACCTGTTCAGGACAGAATGAACTCTGGAGAGTAAACATCCTAATGCTAATGTTGGCTATGTAGCGATAGCAAAAATGTACATATTGATCCTTTAAATTTCATTTGACATTATTACCAGGATTTATAGAGTTTAAACATATTTTTACTCCTTTTACAAACGTGTCACAGTCTCTTTAAGACTTTAAGGCCTCAGTCTGGAAAAAATCAGCTAATTGGTGCAACATTCGTCTAAATTCATTCCACTCTGGGAGATTAGTTGAAAAGGTCACATCTCTCTTGACTCCTCCAACAACTCCAAACTGCATCTTTGTCTTATTTGTTTTGATCTGACTGTGGCACCAGAGGAAGCAGGAATATCCACAGAGTTTCTGATCCATCAGCCGGTTTTTCAGAGAAGTGATCCACCAGCTCAAACTGCTGGTGGATTTAGATTTAGTTATTGACTTCATGGTCATATGTGTGTGTTGTGTATTTTAACGCGCGTTTGTCGTCCATTAATCTGAAAAACGAAATCACTGAAATTCTCCTTGTATCAAAAATAATCCGATACTTGTGTTAGGAAAACGTGACTTTCACAGACTAACAGTAGTAGTAGCAGTAGCTGTTGTTGCTCATGTTGTGTTCATGTTTGTGTATTTCTCATGACTCGGCCGCTTCCCTCGCCCTTCATCACCTCCTCCTCCTCCTCCTCCTGCAGTCAGGACTCCATGTATGGTCTGAGGGGAAACTTTTCAAACCTCCAGCCACCAAAAAGCCTCCAGCAGGGAGTGACTCTGCTTCCCCGGAGTCTCAGAGGGCGAGTCCTGTATTTTTAGAAACGCAGACTTACTGGCTATTATGAAAGAGGGCGTGTGTGTGTTTGTGTGTGTTTTTCTCTCTTGCTGAGGAAAACCTGACAGTGACAGATGGATCGTCATGTCTCTTCATGTTTGTTGAAGCTGAATCGAGGAGATTCAAAACCTTCCTCTTCTTAGAGACGGAGGTGGGAAGTAACTCAACTACTGTACACGCTATGAAGTACACTTTGAGTTACTTTCCCAAAGTATTTCTACTTTAAAGGACTCTCTACTTGTCCTCCACCAGATTTCACTCAGAAATGTTTTTTTTTTTATCTTGCGGAGTGAAATTCCTGCTTAATTTGTAGGTTCAGATTTTTATATTCAACACGAGATAAAACCATAAATACTAACTGTCATTATCTTAACTCTCCGCCTACTCTCCTTTGTTCTTTCCTTCTTTCTTTTTCGTCCTTCTGCTTTCAATATTTTGTTTCCTCGGTCACTGATGTGAAAGCAGGGAAATTCCCACAACTGGAGATACAAGGCTTTCCCCTGAGATTAACAATAGTACGATGCAGTACATAGGAGGTTTTTCCTCTGAGCTGTTTCATCTCACTGAAGATGCTGCTACATCTATTTACTTCATTTTCACACAGAGAAATTCTCATAAATCTGTTTCTGTGCAAACATCAGACTGAGAAGAGGATCTGAGATGTGAGTTTTTGCAGTTGCAGGTTCATCACAAGCAGCTTTCATTTCCTCAAATCAAACTAGAAGCCAATTAGAACCAGACCAAGGCTCTTTGGAGGCCTGAACATTTGATTACACACCTTGTTTCATAATGACGAACCTGTTCACAACCACAGACCTAAAATTCTGTGACTGCAATATCATGGGAAATAACAGTTCTCTCACTGTGTGTTACCTCCACCTGCAGATCAGTAGATCTGAGCAGCTGTTTACTTCAGTTTTACACCATCCAATCCACCAAACACCAAACCCTGAGCTCAGACCACAGTTTATTTCCTGTTTCCTGGAGCCGTCACAGCTCAGTTTGATCCTAATGCTGCCTCATTTGTTTGTACTTATTCTGGAGTTTTACATGTAAATGCTCAGTCTGTTTACTGTGGCAGTAAAAAGCTGCAGGATCAGATCAGACTGAACATCTGTGCAGCAGCTATAGAGCTGCACCACTAAAGGAGCAGTTCGACATTTTCAACAATCTGCTTATTCTCTGAGGATTTATGTTCATGTCTGTGCTGTAGATATGAAGCTACAACTAACAGCTGCTTAGCTTAGCTTAGCACTACAAGTTTTCCTCCAGCCAATCATTGTTTACACGAGTCATCGGGGAGGAGCGTCGAGAATTATTACGATATAAAACACCTTGGTCACTCTGCGCTCCTATTGGTCAATGTGGAGGAACACGTCGTAGCAGATGTCTCACTCAGCAGGAAAATGCTAGACTTTTGTTCAGAGTGTCGTGGACTGTCCCAGACGTGTCTCATAAGACGATCAATGTTTTATCTTCGTATTTGGACTTGACGTTGGACATCGCATCACGATCGGGCTGAATTCATGTCGTCTGAATTGAGCTTTAGACGAAACACAAGAATTATTCAAATTAATTTAATTAATAAAACAAGTTAAACTGATTGGAAATATGAACAAGAGAATTAAAAACCAGACTGCACTGGTTCTGATGAAAACTGTTCCTGTATCAGGTTCTGTTGTGTATGGTTTCACAGAGCATGCTCGGTGACGTTGACGATCATTTTCATTTCTGATTTCACTAAAACTTTGTGTCATTTAACATGAAACAAACTGTAAACCTGCAGAAAACCAGACACCTGTGTCCCTCAGGACGAAACATGAGTCTATCAGCCTGAGACTGGATCAGAATCCAGATCCACCCTGAGCTCCAGTTCCACTCCAGGGTTTGCGTCCTCCCCTCCCCGCTCAGCTTGTTTCCCCTTCGGCCGCCATTTCAGGAGCTGCAGAGGCCTTTTCTGTCATGGAAGAACAAAAGCAGCTCTGTCTTTGTCTGCAGCTTCACATTCACATGCAGCATTTACATTTACAGACGTGCAGCCGCTGCTACACTCAACCCACACACACACACACACACACACACACACACTGAGAGACGACACCAGCAGCAGCATCTGGGCTTTTTAATTATTAAAAAACTTTAACATGTCTGAAAATTCATGAGAGGAAAGGTCAACTGGAAACACACACGTGTCGCTGTGTCTGTATCACATTTACACACTGATTTCTACTGGACTTTTATTCTGATTTTTTTTTAAAGGCCATATTTTTATTTATTTATTTTTTTTCTTCTATATTTTCTGTTCACAAAAAACAACAACTTTACCTCAGATGTTTTAAATTTCCATCAAAATATTTGATTTAATGTCAGATTCTGCTTTTCTTGACTGAAATAGTCTGAAATATTCCTGCAGGGATTCACTGAAGGAGAGTTTATGAGGGTTTTATTGCACTTAAGGGTTTTTTGTGTTTATTTTTTTTACATGTCTGGTATCTCTTATAGCAGCGCTGTGATATAAATCCCATATGGAGTTTGTAGAGTGGCTCATTAAATCTCAGATGTACTTCCACCGGGGCTTTCTAACCTGAATCCACCTCAGATTTTACACCAGAATAAATCATGAGAGAAAAAAGAAAAGGCTCTTTACTTCTATGGTATGGAAACGCCCCCCCAAACCTCTACCTCCACCCCCCCTCCAATAAACCCCGTCCTCACACACACATAAAGGCCATCCCATATCAAAGGAGTGTTTGATGTCAGTCAGTGTGGGCCGGTTGGTTGGTTGGTTGGTTGGGTGGGTGGGGGTGCAGGGGTGGGGAGGGGACAGACAGACGACAGCAGATGGGGGTAAACAGCAGGAATACCAAACCTACACTGTTAAACTACACTGAATGGTAACACTGTACTTTAACCCACACACATGCATTTATAAACAGAGTGTAACAAAAGACAGAGACTGAAGTCCTGTTGGCGACATCTAGAGGCCACAGCGAGTATTACAGCTGATCACACAGGCAGTATGGGAGTTTTAAGACCCTCATATTACACTACAGTTCTAAATGTAATGTTTAAAAGCTGATTCCAGTTCAGTTTTATCCTCTGAGTATCCTCATAAATAATTCACTATTTCTCCATCAGGATTTTATTCCTGGGCTCTGAAAGCATTTAGACCTTCATGTTGGGAGACACACAGGAAATACTGGTGAGTGATCATCATGTAAAAGTGCATTTATTTTGGAGGGACTGTTAGAGATCCACAGGGATTTCTCTACACTGAGGAAACTTTGCTAATTATCGTATCTAAATGTTCATCGACAGTTTGATTCATTTGTTCTGCAACGTGTGATAACTGAAGCAGGATTAGTGTTTTTCTGGTTGTGTTCAGACTCTCACAGCAGCTGGTTGAGGTTCAGGAAAGGTGGTGACCTGTGTTTATTAACATTTAATCTTTCCCTGTCCTTAAACATGTCGACATAATCTGAGGAACGATGAACTTTCCCTCTCAGAAGGTGATTGACGGAGTTGTCCGGAGGATTCCTGCTTCATTTGACTTTGTCTCCATCTCCTCCACAGGAATCACCTGAGGAGGAGTGATTACAGTGTTCATCTGAACATGTGAGTACTGCTGTCTTTTTCATGTAGTTAAATCAAGATGACGTAACTTTGACCTTAAACTCTCAGCTTCAGACTGTGATGGTTCAGTGTATCAGGGAGAACAGAGCCTCTGTCAAACACCTGTTGTGTCTCTGTGTAACTGTGGTTGTTCAGGTTGGATCTCCCTCTGACTGAGTGAGAGTCAGCAGCTGAAACTGCTGAATCAGACCAGAGAGTTCAGAGTGAAGCTGAACTGGAGATCAGTTAAAGAGACTGAACCAAGCTTCGTGTTCACCACCACATTTGATCCATTAGTTGTGTTTCCATGTTTTTTGAGCATACTAGAGTCCTGTCGTCGTCTCTCTGTACTTGACTCTGATTGCTCAGAAGGTTCAGTGTTTTTATGTGTTTTCTCACGTTTACTTTTGGTTTCATCGTCAGACCAAATCACAGTCAAAGAGTCACACATTGGGTGATGAGCCTCAACTTCCTGTAATCGATCCCAAAGTCTGAACCATCCAAAGAAGTGTTTTCACCGTGTAGACGAACCCAAACCCTGGTTCAGTTTGATCCAGAATGAGACCACCTCTTTTATCAGACCAGAGTTTGGTCCTTTGATCTGGAGCGTGGTCTGAGGAACCTTTCACACCTGCTACTGTGTAAAGAGACTCAAATCATTAAAAACCAGAGTTCATCTCTGATATCCAGAGAGGAAACTCTGTAACGTGACAGTATTTCAAATGAAATAAGAATAAATAATAATATGTTAAAAAGCTCTGGAAAAAACCTGTAAGTGGATCTTGAGTTGAGACTAACAGTGTTATGTTACTGTTATCGTTAGGTCAACAGATCCGTCTCCATGGCAACTGGCCAAACTCCGTCTGTTGTGATACGAGCGAAAGCTCCAGAAAGAACTCCAGTAAGTTTTAATAAGACACAGGTTCATATAACTCAGATACTCATGAAGTGATAATGAAACAAACACACGGTCGCTGCCCTGATGATGATGATGATTTGTTTCTTGATGGGGACACTGACGTCAAATTACAGTTTAGAAACTCGACTCAGCTCTGATCGAAAACCTGCAGCTCAGGCTCATTAAACTTACTTCTAATGACTTTCTGATGCATGAACCAGAATTCTAACCTTCACACGACCAGTTACCCACCAGCACGAATCTCTAACCTCCATCTATAAAATGAACGAAGCATTAACATGATGCCCCCACCTCCACCTCCACCATCACCTCCCTACAGACTCTCAGACTTTGATGCCCACTCCTGCTGAGTCCTCCTGGTCGTATGAAGTCACCGTGTGTTTGAGGACTCTCTGGTTGACTTTTTCAGGCCTTTACTCTCAGTTTCCATCGATGAGCAGTACGAGGCTGTGACAGTGGAATAAAACAACCAGATGAAACACAAAGAAACATTTTAAAGATAAGTCCAGATACTCATGACAGCACCAACTGTGGATTCATCCGCTGCTGAAAATAGTCCCTGACAAAAAATATTTCCTCCTGGTTGTTTTTTGAGGAGTTTTTAAAGATTTACGTCGTCAGTAAAGGGTTGGGAGCTCAGGCTAACACAGTGTTGGTTTGATTTGTTAAACACACATCTCTGTGTTTGTTAGTTTGGTTTTTATTTGGTCCGTCGGAGCCAAACAAACACTCCAACACTTGTGACTGTGAGTGTTTGTGTCCAGTTTGAGATGGCGGCCCTGATGTTACCGCAGCTGTTTGACGCATCATTTCCACCTTAAATCAGACATGATAATGGAAGTGGAAATATGTTCAGGCTGGGTGAGAATTGGTGCGAGTTCAGTTCAGGTTGAGGCTTGATGCCGAGGACCTCAACAGCCTTCTGTCGTCACGGACACAGCTGGGCGGGAAAACACTGAACACGACTCCGGACTCTGATGATTAACATGTTAGAAAACCGCAGGTTGCTGATTTCTCCTCCTTGTTTCCTGCTCGTTATAACGTTATTATTCATCTTTACAGCCAGAACTGTAACCATGAATGAACCCTGTCAGTCCCATAATAAGAGAAAAATCAAACTTCACTTTAGGTTTTTCAATGTAGGAACAGTGAAAACAAGAGTGTGTGAAACAACTGGACGTCACTAAGTCCCTCAGTGAACGTTAAGGATTCACCATGTTTGATCCGTCTACATCTGTATGTTATATCCACAGCTGTGTGTGAGGAAAGGTGCGTTTGTTTTCTACACCTGTAACACGCTGCTGCAGCTCTGGAACAACACGTCTGCTGTGTCTGGGTCTCACTGTTTTGTCTGTCATTTCAGTCAGTTATGATAACAGCTGAGTCACCAGTTTGCCAGCAGAGATCAGTCAGTGTCATGGTGATACAGTAGTTTTAGTGTTTCCTCACCACAGTAACCTCCTGAGCAGTTAATGACAGACAGTTTTCACTTATACGTTTCCTGTTCATCTCTGTTTTCTCTTTTAAATATGAACTGAAGGTTTGTTTCCAACCACAGCAGCCAGTTATACACACTTATTAAAGAGGAAGATCCTTTAGTTTAACCAGAAACATCTCTGTATATCTCTACCAGACTCCATTGATAAAAACAGGGATTTAACCAGGAGCTGCTGGAATACCACTGCCTCCATCTGTTAGTGTGTCTTAGATCAGACGACCAAACACACACACAGGAGACAGTGAGAACAGTTTGTTGTTCGTCCCTCTGTTCTTAAAGACACAAACTGTGATGTAAATATAAACCAGTGGAGTGGAAGCTGGTGGACAGGTCACAGGAAACATTCAAATGATTTACACAATAAAGTGAAGAGATTCTAACTTTAACATAGAAAATAAAAAAGGTTTATATTATATATATTAACTGTCATTAACTGCCTGAAAAGGAGAAAAAAGTAACTTAATATTGATAATAAAAGTCAGCAGAGATACTGAGTGTGACCACCAGAGGGCAGCAGATCCACACACTCTGAAAATACAGCAGACCAATAAAGTACTGTTAGTACTTGTACTACTACTGCAGCTACTGCACTGTGAAATACCATGATCAATCAACTCATCTTTGATTATTTATTTATGTATTTATTTTTATTTAAATGTCTCAGGAGACAGAGACGCTGCAGCTCAGGAGGTTCAAGAGATTCAATGAATACTGAACAACAACAACAACAATAATAATAATAATAATCATCATATTTATTGTCTTTCAGGACTCAGTGTAGAATCAGTGTTGATGGCTTGAAATAATTAAAGCAATAAATAAATAAATAATGCAAAGATAATAAAATGAAATAAGGTAGAAATAAATAATTGTTGCAGATCCACAGATCTGACCTCTGATCAGTCAGAGATCAAAACTGTAACAACACAGTTTAACATCGTTCACACACACTGCTCAGATATTTATAGACTTTAAAAACAGAGACTGAAACATCCTGTTATCTGTGTGTGTGTGTGTGTGTGTGTGTGTGTGTGTGTGTGTGTGTGTGTGTGTGTGTGTGTGTGTCAGTCGGCTGCCAGCAGATGGAGGCAGAGACTTGAACATGACTGAAACACAAACGACGAACGCTGGAGGTAAAAGTTAAATAAAAGAAAAACCACAGTGAGTGTGTGTGTGAAACTTACAAACACAACGACCACAGTCTACAACTGTTATTAAAATCTGATTATTACACGTTTGTCTAAATCATAACTCGTTTATTATAAATATCAGGAAACATTAGTTGAAACGTTTAATAACTAGTTAATGAGACCAACTCTGAAGCAGCTGTTAGAACATGTTCCAGTGTTCAGTGTGTTTTATTTATGAGACTGTACAGTGGTTATAGGAGCTGCTTGTTTTTAAACAAGTCAAATAACTTTATAACAATAATGATCATTATTACTTATTTAATGGAACAACCAATTAAATCTGACCTGTTAAAGGTTCAGAGACACAGGTGTGTAGTTTTCACCTCTACACACTGTGTATCTTTAACTATGTGTGTGTGTGTGTGTGCTGTGTGTAAAAGTGCAGTTTAACATCATGTGTAGATTTACAGAGAATATCGTCTCAAACATCAGTGATTGGATTTCAGAGCTCGGCTCCGACATGAATCATCTTCTTAATGAAATTATCACAGACAGAGGAGTGCACTACACACTGACTGATGACATCATCATAACACATAACTCACTGTGTGTGTGTGTGTGTCCATCTGCCTGCTGCAGGACTCTATAGAGATCAATAATTAAACATGGCTAATGGGCTGCGAGCTGCAGCCAGGGACATCTGTCTGTGTGTGTGTGTGTGTGTGTGTGTGTGTGTGTGTGTAAACCAGACTGAGCATGCTCACTACAGCCATATCATAACGAGGTCAGAGCCGCGGTTTGACCTGGTGACCTCTAAAAACACGACATCAGCTGAGACCAAGTTTAAATATTAATGATGCACATGCTAACATGCTAGCACCGATGCTAGTTAAAGCACATGTGATAATATTCATTTAAAAATAATAAACTAGAAAATGTAATGATGTCAAATGCTGTAATATAATCCCATGAAACAACTGTCCATGTCAGAGTGCCTCCACATAAAACTATATATCAGTACCAGACTCCATTCACAAAAACAGGGATTTTACTGAGCAGAACACAGGAGCTGCTGGAATACTAAATGTTAGTGTGTGTGTGTTACTGTGTGGTACTTTTACTTCAGTAAAGTATCTGATTACTTCTTCCACCACTGAAAGTCACAGTAACACAGACACACTAATAGATGGAGGCAGTGGTATTCCAGCAGCTCCTGGTTAAATCCATGTTTTTATCAATGGAGTCTGGTAGAGATATATAGAGATGTTTCTGGTAAATAAAAAGCTCTGTCTCTGTAGGAATCCTCAGATGTCACCGCTTTGCTCGCTCCCTTCTGTTTACATATCAAACAAGATACAACATGTTGATCTTGCTTTAAAGATGAGGTTTCCAGTCTTTATGCTAAGCTAAGCTAACCACATCCTACTCTGTACATACAGACATGCGGCTGATATCCATCTTCTCGCAGAGAGACGCTAAACACACTTATTTCCCAAACTGCTCCTTTATTTCCACCTCTGAGGGTGAACCTGTTGATCCGACAGAGTGGAGCTAATTTTAGATTTGGACGAGCTCCACTGTTTGTTCTTCTGCTCAGGTCGGTTTGAAACAGGAGGAACAGAGTTCATTACAGCTCTGACAAAACCCTGAGCTGCTGCTCTTTTTTTCTCCTGTTAGATCAACAGGAAGTTACACGTTTGCCTCTTCCTGTTTCTTTTTGCTTTTACTTTGAAGGAGGCTTCGTCACGCTGCAGCTTCTCTCACAGATTCATGCTCATCACGGCTCTGACTCTCCTGTGGAGTTTCTGACTGTAAGCTCAGTGTGTGTCGGTGACGGCAGGAGTGTGTGTGTTTTTGTTCTTTATCTAGTTTCCTTCTTATCAGCTGACTCACACTGAAAACTCCCGCCTTCACCTGCTGCAGCTCTGAGTCTCTGTGTGTCTCTGATGAACAACAACACACACTCAGGCCTTTTATTCTAATGTTTATAAAACTGTGTTTAAACAGGAACTCCATGTTATTTTTCTCTCTGCACACACAAACATTAAACAGGAATTTGTCATTTTTTCATTAACTTAAAGGAAAACTCCTGTATTTTTGAACCTGGGTCTTGTTTTTCTGTGGAATCATTAATCAAAACCTTCAAAAGCTTCATCTACAGCTGCTGTCATTTAATCCAGTCTGTCCACTAAAGTTCTTGTTTTTATCACTGACAGACTGATATTAAATGTCTGACAACATGAAGACAGGATTCCTACAGAGACAGAGCTTTTTATTTACCAGAAACATCTCTGTATATCTCCACCAGACTCCATTGACAAAAACAGGGATTTAACCAGGAGCTGCTGGAATACCACTGCCTCCATCTGTTAGTGTGTCTGTGTTACTGTGTGACTTTCAGTGGTGGAAGAAGTAATCAGATACTTTACTGCAGTAAAAGTACCACACAGTAACACAGACAGACCATGAGTTAGTATTCCAGCAGCTCCTGTGTTCTGCTCTTTTAAATTCCTGTTTTTGTCAGTGGAGTCTGGTGCTGGTATAAAGTGATGTTTCTGGTTTTCCAGTGTGATGTAATCAGGAAAACAAGTTCACGGACTTTCTGCTGGTCCTGAAAGGTTGATGGTTGCAGTGTGAACTGTCAGAATAACTGGTGTCAGTTATGTTACAGTCACAGGTGTTAAAAACCCACCGAGTGTTATTCAGCAGTTTACACCTTTGCTCTGTTCCTTCATGTGGAAGCAGGTTGATCTCCTCTCAGAGATAGATGTGTGTCTACATTGAGGGTTTGACCGAAGCGGTCCTGTTGTCCCCCTGCTCCTTCCCACGTGACCCTGAACGCACCGTCAGCCTCGCTGCAGCTCTGGGAAAAACCAAGCATGGACCTCCCCGCTCACATGCATGAGTAGCTGCAGCTCAGGGCTCCACAACAGTGCTACAGTTCATCAGTAATTGTGCAGAGAAGGGCGCATTATCTCTCCCATCATTCCCATTCAGTAACTGGGCCTTTCAGCTGGGAGATAAAGGCTTGTTGTCTCAGTGGGAGAGGAGCAGATTCACAACACAAACTGAGACTGATAGATTCCTACAAGAAGATCTCAAAGTTAAACATGGAAGTGCTTTTCATAAAGTGTGTTTCTGAGGGACAGTTTCCCTTTGTTTCCAAGAGGCTGTCATTCTCATCAAACAAAAACTAACCCAGGAAGTCAGTTAATGTGTCATTAAAGTGTTTTTATTAATTAAAATATGTCCTCAGGTTGATGTCCGCCTGTTTTTGTCCCTGGTCAGCTGCCGTCCCTCGTGCATGCCACACAGTGAGCACCTGTCACCTGAGGCTAAAGTGTGCCCTTCAAAATAAATGTCAAAATAGCTTCTTACTTCTGGAGGTTGGATTTAGGCTTCAAACATCAGAACAGTGGTGTTCATCTGTGAAGATGATCTGATCAACTAAACCTGAAGGATCAGAAACTTTAGCTGCTCACTGTTTATTTCCTGTGGAGGAACCAGGCTGAAGCTAACTTCAACTACAGAAACACATCATCACTGTGGGACTGTGTTGGCTTAATTGTTGCAGTACCATGAGTGACCACAAGGGGAAATGAGCAGCACAGCTGAATGTCCAGATCTTTCAGTCCATCCAGTGTAGTTACCTGGCACAGGAGTTTACCACAAGTAGTCACTCGTCACCTGACTTCTCGCACCACCTGGTTTGTGATGGTTGGTGATTCATGACGACCTATGACCTCCTGCTGTAGCGTTAGGCTAACGTGATGCCTCAGGTCTCACCTATTTTAATTTGTACATTTGTTAAGTCTATGTTTTTATGGCAACACAAACGCACAACACGGGGTGTGGAGGAGGTGTGGAGGGGGCGTGGAGGGGGCGTGGGGGTGTGTGGTGGGGGCGTGCGCTGCGTATCGTGGTTGTAGTTTCCTCCAGCTGCCACTAGATGTTAGTAAAGAGTCACATTTTCTCTGAGCAGATTTATAGTTTCTACCTGTGTCTATTTCAGGTGATGTGACTGGACAGGAGAACCACCTGGAGGAGTCATCTGAGTACAGCCCCCTCCCCTCCCCCACCTTCAGCCCCCCCAGCGAGGGCTTGGACCAAACCCCACCTATTGTTATGGGTGAAGCTGCAGGCCGCCTGGAAGTCCTCACACCGATTCTGTTTTCACGTTAATGCATCCAACACAAAGGTAGGTAATGCCTTAATGGGAGGGAAATGGGTCATGTCAAGCTGTGTGTGTGTGTGTGTGTGTGTTTTTAAACATTAATAACAACCACAAACTTTAAAGTCTTTTACTGAAGCAGCTGCAGAAAGAACTGAGTTTTGATTTACAGTTAATCTAATCTTCATTACATGACTCTGATCGCTGTTTAAATGTGATCATCACTTCAGTAACTCTGATGATCTGATGTTTTAACTTCAGGTCGCTTCATTTAAACGTTTTAACGAGTCTTTGTCAAAGCCCCGAGTCACAGTTTGTTTTTCCTGCTGATTTTATGACCTCGAGGTTTTTCAACTGATCTTGATTTTTATCAGTTTTTTTTATTAAACCTATTATATAAAAAAATCCAAAGTGATTCAAACACTCTGTGGTAATGGATGAAATCAACTTTGACTTTGGTTGTTTCCAAGAATAAACTTGAATTTTAAGCAAGAAATTTGAGAATCAACATTTCCTCAACGACCAGACAAAGACCTGCAGATGAAGACCATGTGAAACGACTGAAAGCTGCTGAATGGACCTTTTTTTTTTTAACTCTGCATCTTATTTTAAATCAGTGACGAGGAAGTGACCTGATGCCTTCCTGAATACGTTGTGTTATTGTGATTTCTTGAAGTTTTCTTCATTTTATCACAAGAACTGAACTTTTTTTGAACCAATCGTCAGTTTAAACTGTAAAAACCTGAACTGATGAATCTCTCCTTTAGATCAACAGATGAAGGATCCTCAGACCTCAGTGCTGTTTACAGCTGCAGAAAACTAAAGTAAATCAGATTTCTGATGCTCTGACTGACGTCTGTGTGTTATTTACTGTGAGTATCCTGAAACAGTTTATGTTCAGTGTTTAGACTGATGGAAAATCAGAGGTTCATCCTGAGGGAAACATGAAGGAATCCAGTGGTTGAGAACCAAAGTGATCGACAGACTTTGTCACTTTAGCCACTAGTTTGGTTACAAATCAAGATATTTTTTACAT
The DNA here is from genome assembly GCF_001640805.2 of Lates calcarifer. Lineage (NCBI taxonomy): Eukaryota > Metazoa > Chordata > Actinopteri > Centropomidae > Lates > Lates calcarifer. The sequence goes on along the minus strand of NC_066836.1, from coordinate 1,167,728 downwards.
AGAATCTGAAAAAGGGAAATAATCTTTGATTCCTGTGTATTTTTCTGTGATATACTCGACTTAAAGTGGCATTAGACAGCCTCTCCCCACAGTGTTTTTAAGTGGTATTAATGTTCTTCTTTGTGGGTTTAGAAAGTTTCACCATCGCTCGTTTTACCTCCAGGAAACATGTCATTTGTTTAGATGATCAAACATTCAATGAATCGTCTGTTTGTTTTTGGTTGCTAGCGTTAGCGTTAGCAACATGGCTGCCTGCTATCAGCCTGGCTGCGGTCCACAGGAAGAAACAACCTATCTATCTTTTCACCTTCTTTTCCTCCGCTGACTCTCTTTCTTTATCTGAGTACTTTCCTCCTATTCTCTGGTTCTTCCACCGAGCGTTTCCTCTACCTGGGGGAAGCTATCCAAGCTACCAGGGACAGAACCTAAACCAAGGAGCAGTTGTAGATGTCGTACTAATTGTGGTAGCAAACGGCCCTGTCGTGTGGTTTCATAAAGTTAACCCCAGACTCTTGGTGCCTTGCACAGCAGCACAGCGGCAGCAGCTGGTTCAGGTTTTCCCAGAAACACTCTGAGTGTTTTTCAAGAAAAATGACTGAACCCTGAGCAAGTTAGAGAGGAGAGGGAGGTGTGGAGGGAAGAGGAGGAGGTCTGGAGGTGGAGGAGGTCTGGGGGAGGAAGAGGAAACAGAGGAGGTCTGTTGAAGGAGTGGAGGAGTCGTGGAGGAGCAGCAGGGTTTTCGAGCCCCTCACTGTCTCAGCTTGTTCTTTCAAACAGAATTCCAGCAGTAAATGTGGAGCCTCAGGCTACAGGCTCGTAAAGCTGCAGAGACGCCTTTAAAAACACAGCCTGAGTGAGTGTGTGAGACGCACACACACACACACGTACATTACATACATGACAGACGTAACATGTATAACCATTACAGCTGCTCCTAACACTGTTTATCTGAATCTTCCTCCAGACACCTCTCCAGCCTCCTGCAGCTTCTCTGAATCCTTCAGAAACCAGAGAGGAAACCCTCCTGGAACCACAGTCCTGTTTGTTTACCCAAACCTTTTAACTCCTCCTGGTCCAGGATTACATTCAGCACGCTGTGAGTACTGCACATTTACTGCCACCAAACTGTAAGAGACTCACTGAGGTCTCAGCAAAGAGAGTACTGGATGAGGTGGAGGTGAAGGATGGAGCGAGTCCATCAGAGTGACACGGTCAGGACTGAGTGAATTACCACACTTACAGCCAGAAGTTATTTTGTCAGGTTTCTCCAGTCAGTTAACAGGTGATGTAACTGTTGATGAGTATTTTACCGAGTTCTGTCTGACCCCGGTGTGGATCATATTTGGGTTTCGAGGTTTTACCTGGACCATTAGAAACCTGCTTCTTCACCTCCCTGTATTCGTGTTTTTAAGGCTGACACATTCACGTCTAACACACCTGAAAACACACGTCACATGACCATTCATTCAAACAGGAAGTAGATCGTCTGCTTCGTCACAGAAAACTGTGTTAATTCTGTGCGAGAGCTGCAAAGACAGAGGTCAGTGACGCTCGTGATTCGTTATCCGTGTTGCTTTCACTGCTGGTAGTCGAGGCTGAGATGGGTCATGTGATCAGAGCGTGACCAATCAGGGAAGAATATGTTGTGACTGATAAAAATCAGAAAGTGAACGTGAGCGTCTGCGTCGTCGTTTTTGTTCTTCCAGACTAAACCACAGCCCTGGACCAGCTCCAAAACTTTCTGTCTTAGTTGTTTAAAAACTCCGGCGTACTGTGGACTCAAGGTGTAACCATAGCAACAGTGATGTGTTTAATGGTGTACTTGGAAGTCTGAATTTCCGAGTTCCCAATCAGAAGTTTGAACCACCTACTGCACCTTTAATGATCCACATTTAATCCTGAATACAAGTTCCTCAAAGTTACACGTGATGGATCCGCTCCTCTTCCTACTGAGGGGAATGGATTTTACCATTTTAAACGCTGCTGTGTTTCCCTCATCTCACTTCATTTAATTAATTAGATCAGAGGAAACACAGCTCCTGAGGTTTAGAGAAAGATGGAAGCAGCATCAGGATCAGGTCTGAACACAGACACAGGAGGTGACGATCAGAGACCTGTCTCCATCCTCCACCTAATGTCATACACCAGACAGAGTGTCCTTACCAGGCTAATCAATGGAGAGGGGGGGGGGGGAGAGAGAGAGAGAGAGAGAGAGAGAGAGAGAGAGAGAGAGAGAGAGAGAGAGAGAGAGAGGAGTCATGTGACCCTGGGTGGGGGGGTGTTATCGGCTGGTGGTGATTAAAGCCGCAGAGGAACAACCTTCATCATGATCAGTCATTAACCTGCCTCTGACAGCCTCCTCTCTCCTGGACTTCCTGTCCTTGAAGAGTCCTGGAGACCTTGTTTCTGCTGAGCTGCTCTCACCTGGCCGCAGAGTCGTACAGGTGTGCTCTGCAGCAGCAGCAGTGGGTGGTGGTGTTACAGGTGCAGCACAACACGTTTCTGATGTGAAACTTTGACGTGAAGCATGTTTGATCATCAGAGTCACCAGCTGATCAATAATCAGCAGATCATTGATCCTTCAGCTGCTTTAACTACATCAGAGAGCTGGTTCCCAACCTGGGGCTCAGGCCCCCGAAGGGTCACCAGATGAATCTGAGGGGTCGTCAGATCTGAGGTCAGTTTCTGGACTTTTATTGGAGTGAAACCAAGTGAGACGTTTAGAGTGGAAACGTCTGTTTGTTGGAGACGAAACTGACAGATTCAACCTTCAACCATGTGATTCATTTCACAACAACAACAACAACAACAACAATAATAATAATAATAATTTCCAGAGACCCGAGGACACTTTAACCAGTAAACAGAGGTTAGAGGCCTTGTTGAAGAGGTGTTTTTTATTGAAGTAAGTTCTTCCCTCTGTGAGGCAGTGGAAGAACAGTCCTCTGGTATTTGGTTTGTAGTGTTCGTACAATGGACAGAGATTTAACATCTGTTTACTGTGTTTTAGATAAAACCTAAAACCACGCCTGAAATCATCTTGATGTGAAGCCGTTAGTAACTGTGGGTCCAGATTTCAGACCTGAACACGTCTCCACAGTTGGGCTGGTTGCTGTGGCGTTGCCTCACTCAGAGACACCAGAGGAAGTCCTGGTCAGACGAGCTCTGACTTCCTCTTGTGTCAGATAACGGAGGTTACACTCCTCTGTGTGTCACCACAACACAGCATCTGTTTCATTTGGTTTTATATTCTATCAAGTGACGTGACGTTTGAGGACCAGAGGACAAACAGAATCCACCTGCAGGATTTCTCCTGTGCTCAGCTGTTCCTGCAGCTTCAGCTCCGGTGAAGAGAAGCGTTAACGTTACAGTCAGACACCGGTCGCTGCTGCAGCTTCATGTCAACAACTGTCTGTCTTTCCTGTTTCAGCATGACAGAGCCCCCTGTGCACAGAGCCACCTCTGTACAGACACTGTGATGTTTCTGTGGTTAGTGGTTATCATACACTGATCATCTCTGAAGCAAGACCAGGTCTGAGCCTGGTCTACGTCTGGACTCAGTCTGAGCAGTCTCACTAAACGTCCTGTAAATAACTGCATTTCCTCTCAGTCGCTGACAGTGAACGCGTCTCAGTTCTTCTGTGTTGACTCAACTGTTTCATGGTTCAACTTTAACCAGGTGAGAACAGGTGAGACTGTGGATGTGACGGTCGTTTATCCTCCTCACACCTCCACCTGAGACTGTGTGGCTTTAAATGACACAGATTTAATCTTAACTCTGTGATATCAGGAGGTTCAGAGGGTGAACTGTTTTTATTTCATTCATCTGTGATGCTCTCATTGATCAGATGTTGCGTTCAGGGGAACGTAGGTGATCCTGATGTTGTGTTAGAGTATACATCCAGGTTTGTGCAACGTCTGGAGGATAAATGACCGAAGTGATGATCTGAACTCATCACACTGACTCTTTGTACGAGACCCTGAACAAAACTAAAGGTTTATTTCACCATAAGCTCTTCAGGCCGATCAGAGTGATGTGTTCCTAAAAGAAGAGGATTTAACACGACTGAAACATCTTTCAGTAAAATGTATTTTAGTTCATTGAAGCTGAGTGTGGTGTGCAGCAGCCGACTCAAAGAACTGTAAATGTAAAGTGTAAACTGTCCTCTGATGAAGCTGATTAAGAGCAGAGTCATTCAGTGAGCAGTGTTTCCCTCCGTCTCAGGTTTATTACTTCTTGTGGTGGAGATGTTGTGGTTTATTTTGGGTCTGTGTTCAGGAGTGTCTGAAGAATCAGGTTCAGCTTGTTTCTCTCTGACTGACTGGGTGATAACAGCAGACTCTGATCTGAGCTCTGCTGTTTATTCTGCTGCTGGAAGCGTTCACTTCACTGCGTCGCTGCCACAGGTTGGAACATGTCGGCTGCACGCCGGCTGACTGACGCACAGCCTCACAGCCAGGTAGACATTTACCTGCTGCTGCTTTTCCTTCCAGTGAGTTAGAGATGAGAGGAGACAGGACAGGTTTAAACTGTGTCTCTTCTTGTTTGAGCAGCGTCTGCTCGTGTAGACTGAATTTATCCCCCGCAGGGCGACTTACACCAGCCTGGATTTACTCTAAACCGAGATTAGTGTCAGCTCCACAGCTCCAAATATTTAAACTCCAATTTAAACACGCTTCATTGGTGAACTCTAAACTGAGCTCAGGTGCTTTAATATTCAGAAACGCCTCCATGTTAGAGGCAGAGTGAATAATGAGGCTTAACCCGGCAGTTTGATCTTAATGTGGAGTCTTTAAGCTGCTCCACATGAACCTGTATCACTGACTTTATTCTGTTGTTATTCAGATGATGGTTGAACTCATCAGCTACAGTCACTTCAATATTTATCTCTGACTGAAGCAAAGACGACTTTTATAAGAACAAATATCTACAGGATATTAAAGAACAGACGTATTTAAACAGATGAATTACAGTGAAGTTCATTAACACTGAGCGGCCATGTTTCCACTCGCTTCAATGGGCTGAGTGTGATGAGTCGGGTCAGTGTGTGCTGTACCTGTGTGTACCTGTGTTTGAATGAGCTGTAGTGGCTCAGGTTCAGCAGCAGGAGGCGGCTGGGTGTCAGACGCCGCCCAGCGCACTCACATTATTACATTATCACCAATTAAAACTGAAATAGCTGGTGTGTCAGAGCTGTGTTTTGAGCCGAGGCCGCTCTGCGGGACGGGGCCACGGGTTTAAGTACCTGTCTTAGTCGATATTGTCCTTCAGTGCTGCAGATTCCCTGACAAATCTGCACTTAATCAAATTATGTTCAACCAATTGACACACAGTGAACCTGCGGCTTTAGGGGCCACTCTCTGGGTCTGGGTCTGGGGGCCCCCAGGGCAGCCGTCCGGCTGGTTTAATCCAGCCTCGGTGGGCCCGGCGCTGGCCCGTATAAGGCTGTGCTGGTCGGTTTGTGTCGGTACCAGAACTGGACCGGAGTGGCCTACATTCAGACCACCTCTCCTGTGCTGGATCCTTAAGGCCTTCCAGTCCAGTCTGAAGTTTGAACCTGAACGCCTCCTGAAGTCAGAACAACCCAGCAACATCAGAATCCAAGATGGCTGCTCCTCATCAACAGCAGTGAACTCTCTGCTAATGTTCCTGTTTATAGCAGTTTGTGTTAAGAGGGTGTTACTGAGTCCATTTAAATCAAACGTCATCAAAAGGTTTTTATACAGTGAAATCTGGAAACTGGACTTCAGGGGACCTTTAAGTTGAAAGTTACGACTCAACTCAGAAACTCAAGAGTCCTGAGTACAGCTGGAGGGCACCATTAGTTCCAGGAGCTGGGCTGTAGAACAGGGCCCAGGTTCTGTTTAGTACCAACACTGTACAGGGCCAACCTGACAGCTGCAGCAGCTCCTGCCGTTTGAACCTGTTTTTAAATTTGCTTTATTTAGTAGTGACGGTATCACAGAGTGAAAACACGGTCAGACAGATGCAGCTCAGACACAGTTTCACTTCCTCCTGATACCTGGTTAAATAATTAATAACTCCGCCTGATGAAACACGAAGAGCTCCGGCTTTTCCAAACAATTACACAGAATGAATGCGGCTCTCAGAGATCATGGCGGTAAAAAGGCGCTTTTCCTGGACAGCGAATATACGTGAAAGACCCGAGTGAAACTCTACACTGATGCTCCAACACACACGCACCGGTCCACATCCAGAAATCCGGGACCCGCGGTTTACAGCTCGCCGACGGAGCCTAGTTTGAACTGATGGACGTTCGCTGCAGCCAATCAGCAGTCGCCGTGCGCCAAAGCCGTGTTTATTCCACTTAGCCGACCAATCGGAGGCGTCCTCGGCGGCCGAGTGCGTCATCAGAGTAGAATGTGAATGTGGGCTGCCCGTTACCGGACCACACTCTGCTCCCATCCCCCCATCCCGAGCGAGCGAGTAATGGCGGCTGGTTTTTTTGTGCCGCTTTGTCCTCCTCATGTAAAAGCCATGTGTACTAAACTCGGTAAGGAACCAATACGTGTTTGCCCTTGTGTTTCATAAGAATGCGCGTCAGTCTCATGAGCACATTATAATGATTTATTTTCCGCACTTGTCTCATCGCATGTCTGTCATGTCGCACTGCTTTCTCCCTCCTCCACGGCGGGGCATTTCTCTGTGGGCTCTAACAATGGAGACGGAGGAAATGAGGCCACCAGCACTGAGCACTGCACCGCTCACTGAAACCCGCCTGTCCCACACTGACACAGCACCACAGTGATTTCTGTGTGTTTTACTCGACGGTGGGTTTGGTGTGTGTTTATTTGTGCGTCGACCTTGGCGCACAAATTTATGGGCTGTTATGTAAAAAAAAAAAAAAAAAAAAAAAAAAAAAGCTCAGAGTGTCAAGTGCGCACATAGAGATGAGTGAGAGAGTTTCAAACATGGACGCCGGGAAGGGAAGGGGAGGGGAGGGGCGAGCAGTGGACGATCAAGGGCTATGATGAGACATGGCGGCGGTGCTCCACATTCACACTCTGCGTGCTTTCATCTGATTGATTGTGTTCATATGGCGGGAGAGAGGGGCGACAGTAACGTTAGAAAAAGCTTTAATCCACTAACACCGCCGACATTAAACCTCCCCCCGCCGAAAAAAAGAGAAAGACGCTGCCTCTATTCCCCTGGTCGCGGCGGTGGGCGGGAGAAACGGTCCGAAGTCGCCGCTTGACTCGACCAGACGAACATCAATCAATCAAACTGTGACACTACGTCAAACGAAGCGCTGCCCGTTCCGTGTGTTTGGCGCGTGGTTCGGTGTAAACTCGGGTTTCTCGGTGTTTGAGGGCGGGTGGGGAGGCGCTAGCGTCGAGGAGCGGCTCGGTTCGGTCAGGTTTAACCGGGTCGGATTATTGTTTTAGCGGAGAAAGGGACAGATGCAGCGGCGGCGGACAGGAGGGGGGCGTGGCGTCCGGGTTTAGAAATTCTATCCATTGTTCCACTCCAACGCGCGAAGAGAACACCTCTGTGGAGCCCGGAGCCAATCAGCGGCCGCAGAGCTCCTCTAAGCCCCGCCCAGCAGCCTATATTTAAAGGCTCGGCCGTGAGCAGCATTGGCCACTGGCACAACATAATACTGATTGATCCGCAAAGCGAGGAGAGGGATTTACTTTATTCAACCTTTCATTTCAGCCGTCCTTTATTTTACTGAACTAAAACAATGGCAGACACACAAGTTGACTCCGGCTCGGATATCTCTGCCAAGGTAAGCCGCCTCACACCTTCACCGGAGGGAGGGAGAGCAGGAGCGGAGGGAGGGAGAGAGGGGACCGCGGCTCTCAAAGACCCTCCGCTCAATAACGCGTTTTCCAGCCTCTAACCTACATTTTCTAAAAACCTTCCGTCGTCGCTTCGCGCTCATTCGGACTCGGCCGAAGAAGTCGGAGCAGCCGGAGGAGAGGAGGAGGAGGAGAGAGGGGGGAGAGAAGAAAAGAGCCGGTGTTTATGGTTTTTATTCTAAACTCTGATGGAAAATATCAGCAGAATAAACCGCGGGCTCTCGGCTCCGCATCATGGAAACAGGCTGCGTCTCCAGCGCCGCGTCTCATTGTCCGGAGAGTAAGAGTCTGCGCGGGTTCTTTGTTTATACAAGCGGCTCGGTTCCCCTCACACAGACACACACATCCAGCCCCGAACCCAGCAGCTCACACACACTCTCTCACACTCTCACACACACTCACACACTCCACTCTGGCTTTTATTTTTATTTGGGAGCTCTTTTCTCCGCGTCCTCCCGCCGCTCATTGACGCGCACGTTGTTTTTTTTAAATTCTAACATCGAGGACAGATCCCGCGTCCAGCCCGGAGAGAGCCGCTGGTATCCCGGGTTGCTTTTATTACCGAGCCGCTGAGCGGAGTGACGGGGTTCCGTGCGGCTCCGGCTGGGGCTGCTGCTGTGGACCGGGTCCGTTTGAATGGAGGACGCGGCGGCGGCGGGCGGTGCGTAATTCACACCAATGTCAACTTTCACAGCTCCGCGCTCTGACCCGGGCTTTAACACGGCACCGGCCCGCCTGCACCGTCCGACCCGGTTTGTTTACCGACTCGGGCAGGTCGGTGCCGCCGCTCGTTCACCGGAGAGCTCTCCTCGCGCTCTCACGGGCACGCTGAGCCGCGGCTTCCGCTTTTTCTTCGGTATTTTTGGAGCATGTTTGCAGGGCGCGTTCATCTCTCAGGGGAAAAGTTTTTCTTTCTTTTTCTGTAATGCAGCCCACTTCTCTCTCTCTCTCTCTGTGTGTGTGTGTGTGTGTGGTCGGGTTGTGGAGGTGTGATGTGACGGTGCTGGTTTTCCCCTCTTTGTGATCCGTCTCCGCTCGGGCTGCCTCCTTCTATCGGACCGTCTCTGAGCTTTTCGAAATGTTTAATTTCCGTCCGCCTGGACTTTGGATCATATTGGGTAAAACTTTAATAGCTCCCCGCGGGGGGGCGGAGAGGGGAGGAGAGGGGAGGGAGACGGGTCTCCGCAGCAGCGGCAGCAGCAGCGGGGGAGAATAGGATCCAGGCTGTAGATAATAAGAGCAGCAGCAGCAGCAGTGGGCCGCGGAGCCCAATAATTCAGAGTGATTCTAACAAATGAACATATGGAGGAGGTGGGGAGGGAAGGCTGGGGCTCCGGTGTTGGAGCGGATGGTGTCTGTTCACACACTATTTATAGTTGTGGAGCATTTTTACGCACAAGCGCCTTTTTACGCGCAGAGCAGCGGAGCCTCGGAGCGGAGCCTCCGCTGCTCTGCTGCCGGAGGAGCCGCTGCTCCTGAACGGCTTAATGGCTTTTAACCAACGGGATTATGTAGAGCAATCAATCAATAACCGTGTGTGTGTGCTGGGGATTTAAACAGCCTGCGAACGGACGATGTCGACAAAACGAGGAAACCGAGCGCTATTAATAGGCTCTGCTGCCGGTTTTCCGGTCTGAGCGGGGAGCAGAAAGCCCCGGAGGTGTGTGTGTCGGTGTGTGTGCGGGCTCCGGTCTCCGCCGCGGTCGCTTTATTTTCTCTTTTCACGCCGCTTTCCTCGCCTGCCATGTGTCGTCTTCTATTGTCCTTTCCAGCCTCCGTTACAACGAGCGGCCAGCAGCAGCAGCGTGCGCCGCTCGCCTCCTCCTCCTCCTCCTCCTCCATCACCCCCCCTCCCTTCTCACTCCCTCCCTCCTCCTCCTCCCCCTCCTCCCCCTGCTCCTGCGCCCTCCTGTGTTATTTTAAACGGAGCGGTGCATCCTGGGTATTGCAGTGCCTCTCCCGGGCGTGTCTCGTGACATATGGCGGTGACGGCAGCACGCGGAAGACTACAATACCCAGAGTGCCCCGGGGGCCACATCAAAGTATCAGATTACAACACATTAGAGGGGATGGAGTGGGAGGAGGGGGAGGGGGGAGGGGGATCTGCAGAGAGCAATATGGTGTTTAAATAGGAAGCAGTGACAGGGAGAGCAGTGAGAAACAGCAGGCGTCAGGCAGGTAGCAGCAGCTCCAGCATCTCCTCTGTTTAAACTGTTTGTTTCCACCAGGACCTGAAAGAGAAGAAGCTGGTGGAGGAGAAGGAGAACGGCAAAGACGCTGCCACCAACGGAAAGGTAACCTCCACCGCCTCCGTGGCCTCTGCTGCTCCTCCTCGACTCTCAGCCTTTCAAAAAAGTCTTTAAAGCAACTTTAAGAGTGTTTGCTGTTTCCAGGAGAATGAGGAGAACGGCGAGCCCGAGGTAGACGACGAAGAGGACGAGGAGGTGGACGAGGAGGACGAGGAGGACGACGGAGAAGGTAGCTGCACACTTTTCATTTTTATTCTCAATTTCATGTCTTTGCCCCAAACGGAGCAAAAGCCTCACTCCTGATGCTTGGTCCTGCAGGCGACGAGGAAGACGAGGAGGAGGACGACGACGAGATCGAGGGCGGCACAAAACGGGCAGCTGAGGACGACGAGGACGACGACGAGGTGAGGCGACGGCTCCTTCACCCTGACGGCCGACCACGCCACAAACTCTCCACCCAACAAACTCACCTCCATCTTCTTCTTCTTTCAGGACGACGTCGAAACCAAGAAGCAGAAAACCGACGATGATGATTGATGCGTTTTCCCCCCGCGCCATCCTGCTGAACCACTTCCTGATTCTTCACCTCTGACTGGTTTTTAAATGTCACAGGTGGAGGGGCTGGAGGACTGATTTAAAGGAAAAAAAAATAATAATAAAAAAAAATCCAACATGGTCATTAGCAAGTAGAGTTCAACAAACATCCACCACACACACACTCGATCTCCCCTCAAAACTGCAAAACAAATTTTCTAGAGGAACCCGCCACCACATCGACGCAGAAATCAGGCTTCTCTTCAACAACAACAACAACAACAATGGAGAATTTGTTTGTATTTTTATTTACATTTTATATTTTTGTACATATTGTTAGGAGGGGGGGTCGGTTTCTCTCTCGGCAGCGATCTCGTCAGACCAAATCGGTGCTTCTTTAACGAAAGATTTTACTTGGTTGACCATGTTACGATATCTCAACAGATACTAGAAAAAAAACATGTAAAAAAGCTAAAAAACAGGAAAGAAAACAACCTCTTAAGCCGTTGAACTCAGAGCATTCCAGTAAATTTAATGTATGTACTTTAGCTGTACCATAACTAGTTTGTTTGTATGGGAGGGTAAGGCCAAAGAAAAGAGCCTCTTTTCTTTTTCCTTTTATTTTGTTTTTGTCAGCGACTTTTTGTTTTATGACGGCCTGTTTTGATGTATGTGCGAAGTTTGTTGTTTGACAATAAACCGGACTTTTATTTTGTGAGTTGTACTCTGTATCTCTGCTTGTTTCTTGCTCTGCGACCGGTGGCAGACGGCGAGGACGCTCGGGTGGAGGTGAGGCCGTGGAGCGTCTTAAAAGAAAAGAATGAGGGTCAAAGGTCAAGTTAGGTGGTGTAAAGTAACTAAGTACATTTACTCAGGTGCTGTAGAAAGAGCTTAACTCTTTCTACTTTTACTCCATTGTTTATTTACACTTTAGACTTTGTTTTTCTTCTAAATGACCTGTTTATTTTTATTTATTTTGTACTTTTTATTCCTTAGAGCAATGAGAGCCGCGGGAATCAACCTTCAAACTTAAACAACAAAAAACTTTGTTTTAAAATGAAAACACATCAGTGTGGACAAAGCCCAAATCAATAGATCCTGAAACCAGGAAGTCAGTTAGCATGTTAGCATGTTAGTTCAGTGTGTTTCTGGTTAAATGTCTGAAATAAGGTCTGTGGTTTTAACACAAGCTCAAGACATTTTCAGGTTTGATTCTCCGACATAAAATGGGTCAGTAAATCCCCCACTCCTGATGTTTGAAGCTTTTACGTGTCTTAAAAAAGGCGGTTGCTAACGAGTGTCTAAATGAGACTACAGAGGTTGTCGGGGACGTTAAATGTCATCATGATGTCATGTGACCGTGCTGTCGTTGGTTTGTAGAGCTAACATTAGCTTTTTATCTCTGGTGAGATGTGATCATTTCACCAGTTCTTCTCATAATTCAGTCAGTTAGAAAATCTAAATGAATAATATTGAAATAAAACATTAAGTATTTAAACCTCACGTCCACCAGCTACAACAGTAAAATGCTGCAGTGATAATCAGTTCAATAATATTTAATAACTCAGACTCAGCTGCTCGGTGAGTACTTTAAGTACATTCTGCTGGTAATACTTCTGTACTTTTACTTGAGTAATATTTTACTCGTATTGTTATATTGTTGTATTTGTACTTTAAGTAGAGCAGAGTACTTCTTTGACCACAGGTGGCACTGTGCTGCAGTAGAGTTTCAGTGGTGGTGAAGTGTAATGAGTACAGTTACTCTGGTTACTTCTGTACTTTAGAATTAGGAATGTAATGGGATATGTATGAGTACAACCTGAGGGTCGAGGCCCCGCAGAGGGTCCCATGGTTACTCTGAGGGGTCACAGGACAAAGGAAGGAACATGTGTCTCTGTGGTTTAAAACGTCCATCTGTCCATTCTCTGCAGACTGGTCCAGACGTCCGTCCTCCAGCTCCTCCTCGGGGACGGTTCCCAGGCCAGGGATGTGTCGTCTCTCCAGAGAGTTCTGGTTCCTCCCTGGTGTCCCGAAAACCTCCAGAGGAAGTGGCCCAGGAGGATCCTGATCAGGTGCAGCCCCTGGTAGAGGCTCCCAAGACCCAGACCAGTCCCAGGTGAAGGGCCAGACCCTGGACCAGGGGAACCAGGACCCCCTGTGCCTGGAGCCAGACCTGGGAGGGGGGTTCCCTGGTGGTCTTCTGGGCCTTGACCCATGGGCACCAGCAGGGCACAGCCTACCACCTGCAGGGACAGGTACCACGGTGAGTGCAGGTAAGAGGGGGGACCTGAGAGACCTGGATGTTGGAGTTTAAATACAGGACTGGACCTGGTAATAGAGTATTTTTACTTTGTGGTACTGGTGACCTCCAGTAGAGTTTAAAGTTCTGCACAGTGGGGGGTGGGGGGGTAAACCCGTCAGTCTGAGCTGTTTCCATTTCTCTGCCGTCAGTCCAGGACGAACATGACGGAGCCTGAACTCTGCAGGACGATCTGATCTGTGTTCAGTCATGTCGGCCGCCGCCTGCAGGTCCACACACAGGAATGTTCAAAACACACAACCCTCAGTGCTGAGGTACAGGTGTGAACGGAGCCTCCTCCTCCTGCTCCTCCTCCTCCTCCTCCTCCTGCTCCTCCTCTTCCTCCTCCTCCTTAAATGTAAACTTTTATCATTTTAATTATATAAATACAAATAAATAATATTCAGTCATGTTTAAGATATTTTACATTTGTTTTTTTAATGAAATATTTTAATTTATTTTCAAATATTTTACACAATGTCTTATATTGTTATTATTAGTGTTAGTTGATTATGAATCAGGAACTAAATGAAACTCTCCAGGTAGCGGTGAGGACAGGTGCTTCAGTCTGCTGCAGCTTTAAGACCTGATCAGATGAAAACCTAAAATCCTTCTTACCTCAGCAGGTGGTTTGGAGCTGAGAGCAGCTGCTCCCCCCGCCCCTCTCACATGGTACATCCCAAACCAGAGGAGTAGAGCCCGAGGAACGGTTCATTTCTGCAGGACTGCAGGGGGGAGACGTTAAGGACAGGGAGGTGTTGGAGTGTTTGTCCTCTGTGTGTCAGGAATAATATGATTATTATTAATGAGTGTTTCTGTAGCATCAGTTTGTTCAGCAGATTCTGAACTGATCTAAAGGACTGAGACACTTTTTCACGTAAACATCCTTTATTTTGTCCTGAAAACTGGACGTCCTCCTTCCATTCTCCTAAAACTCCTTTTTTAACTGATGATATCTGTTGTGATCTCTAATTAATTTTAGTTTTTATTGTAAAACACTTAAAGGTGTTAGAGGATTTTATTATTATAGTTTTGATTAAAATGCAGAATAAATTGAATCATGAGTTCAGATTTACCCGTCAGAGCCCCGCCCTCTGACCTTCCACCAACCAAACCCAGCTGCTGGGTCTGTTGTTCTAGTTTTACCTGAAGTAGTTTCTTTATTTTTATTGTGTGGAAACAGTTAAATGATCAGATATCTCATATAAACCCTGCACTTCTCAGAGATATGAGCCAGGACTCGTCCTCTGGGACCTGGTGGTGGTCTTACTGACCCCTGCTCAGTGTTCGCTCTCCAGGAGGAGGAAACAGATCAAATACAGAACCAGGATTTTACACCTGAAATCTGCAGGTGTGATGGGCCCGCAGGTTCAGGGGCCTCCGTGGGCCCCCAGGGGCCATGTTTTCTAAAGTGTAGTAGTTTGAATAAAATCTGTGCAGATGAGCGTCGGTGAGGATCTGCTGAGGCAGGAAGCTTTGGACAGGAGTCAGACAGCATCTTTTATATCAGTAACAGACTTCAACACTGCAACACTGAGAGACACAAAACCACCACAAACAGACACAACTCTGGTGTTTGTGAGAGGTCACACAGAGGTTAGATTTTTTGTGATATGATCTTACAACTGTTTCCCCTCTGAAATACAGTGAAATAGAAGTATAAAGTAACAGAAAACATTACTTGAGTAAATGCACTCAGTTACTTCCTGTCTGTTTCAGGTGAGCAGCTGTGACACAGATGAGTCCTGACCTGACATCAGATCAGAGCCTCAGGCTGAAAACATCAAGTCTGACCTGCTGCGATCCAAAAACAACCAGCTGCGTGCTGATTGGCTCTCACCGCTGCAGTGACGACCGTCTGTCCAATCAGGTCGCAGTGTGCAGTTTGAACCTGAGAGCTGGTGCCACAGGTAGAGCTGCTGTCAGCCAATCAGAGAGCAGGATCAGCAGGTATTCAGTCTGACGGAGGAGGTTTTATAGTAGAGATACTCATCTCTACTACTACTGCAAGTACTACTGCTACTGCAAATACTACTGCTACTGCAAGTACTACTGCTACTACTGCAAATACTACTGCTACTGCAAATACTACTGCTACAGCAAGTACTACTGGCTACTACTGCAAATACTACTACTACTGCAAATACTACTGCTACTGCAAATACTACTGCTACTACTGCAAATACTACTGCTACTGCAAGTACTACTACTACTACTGCAAGTAATACTACTACTACTGCAAATACTACTGCTACTGCAAGTATACTACTGCTACTACTGCAAATACTACTACTACTGCAAATACTACTGCTACTGCAAGTACTACTGCTACTGCAAATACTACTGCTACTGCAAGTACTACTGCTACTAGCAAATACTACTACTACTGCAAATACTACTACTGCATACTACTGCAAGTACTACTACTGCTACTGCAAATACTACTGCTACTGCAAGTACTACTGTACTACTGCAAATACTACTGCTACTGCAAATACTACTGCTACTGCAAGTACTACTACTACTGCAAATACTACTGCTACTGCAAGTACTACTGCTACTGCAAATACTACTGCTACTGCAAGTACTACTGCTACTACTGCAAATACTACTACTACTGCAAGTACTACTGCTACTGCTACTACGCAAGTACTACTGCTACTGCAAATACTACTGCTACTGCAAGTACTACTACTACTGCAAATACTACTGCTACTGCAATACTACTGCTACTGCAAATACTACTGCTACTGCAAGTACTACTGCTACTACTGCAAATACTACTACTACTGCAAGTACTACTGCTACTGCTACTACTGCAAGTACTACTGCTACTGCAAATACTACTGCTACTGCAAGTACTACTACTACTACTGCAAATACTACTGCTACTGCAAGTACTACTGCTACTGCAAATACTACTGCTACTGCAAGTACTACTGCTACTACTGCAAATACTACTACTGCAAGTACTACTGCTACTGCTACTACTGCAAGTACTACTACTACTGCAAAATACTACTAC
>NC_066836.1:1036400-1119294 GCF_001640805.2 Lates calcarifer | reverse complement strand
TGCAAGTACTACTGCTACTGCTACTACTGCAAGTACTACTACTGCAAATACTACTACTACTACTGCAAATACTACTGCTACTGCTGCAAATACTACTGCTCCCACCAGTACTACCAGTAACTCCTGTTTCAGTAGTATTAGTAACAGTAGTAGAACTCACACTGTTACTGTTACTGCAGGACTGAGAGGCTCCGCCCCCTGCACACCTGAACAGGATGGACAGGTATAATAATGAATGGTTTTAGTGACTGTTACTAACACGACTGTGACTAATGAAGACAGTTAATGTTAGAATTTATTTTCCTCGAGGGGGAAACACAATAAAACTATTAAAACGCCTCCTTTAGGAAACATTTAGAAAAGGATTTTAATGTTTTTCAGAGTTTAGAGTCAGTGTTTTTCAAGTTTAACTAAAGAACTGTGGCTAAGTTGAATGTACTCAGATATATGATTAAATAAATCATATGGAAGTTTTGAGGCTGTGTTCGTCGTTTTACAGACAGGAATCAGAAATCAGCTGGTTCAGAACATGATGAACAAACAGAGATGAACCCTCTGTCAGTAACAATCACTGAGTCACTGTATTTAGACTATATTTACTTTTACTTTGTGTTTGTTTGGAGGCGTTTTGTTATAATCATATCATATAAATAATAAAAGACGAGGACATGTCATAAACACCTTCAGAAAACCAAGAACACGTTAACACAAAAGGGGAAATTAAACCCAATAAATATGAATACAGTGGTGGCAGCTGTGATAATGACACATAGAATAAAATAAACAGGAAAAAAAGGTCAAGAAAAAAGGAACAAAGAAGAGAAAAGGACGAGTATTATTATTATTATTATCAGTAGTAGTAGTAGTAGTAGTAGTAGTAGTAGCAGTACGTCCTACAGTCGGCTCATGAAGCAGATGACTCATCAGTTTATATTTATACATAATCAGATATGAAAGTAGTCTCTCCTCTGGTTGGTGTGCTGCAGACTGAACCTCAGACCAGGACCTGACCTGTGGTGAGCTCAGACTCAGACTCTCCTTCGGTGCTTCACTGCCCCCGTGTGTCCAGACTCTGACTTACATGTTGTTTCCTCTGCAGCCAGGTCGACGCTCATGATGCTCTCTGATCAGACTGAGTGAGAGCTGAATTAATCTGTCACTCAGAACTCAGTCATAATACCGTAATACCTGCAGCTCCTGTCTGTGTGACAGGGACTGAAAACAGGTTGTTAAAAACACGGCCAGGTTTAAAGTAAAGACGGTTTGGTTTCAGAAGTGGGGAAACTGTATTTTATGATACTGCTACTAATAATAATAATACTAACACTACTAATTAATCTTCAGTAATAAAATCAAAGACTTTTATCAGCTGCCGTTTGGCCATTAACTATCAAATTTCCTGTTAAAATGAAAATAAAATAACATTAGCCGCTAACCGGTCTGTATAATTTTAACGGTAAGATAAAAATGTTAGCAGCACTAGCTGCTACCCTGCAGAATAAAAGGCTAACATGAAGCTAAGTAAACAACGCTATTTAGTTCCATTTAAGCTAGAAATCGCTATAAGGCTAGCATTAGCTACTACTTTTGGAAATCTCAAGGGTAGCATTAGCTGCTAAGCTCTGAACGTTAGAAGGCTAGCGTGAGCTTCCAACCGTTTGAACATTACAATTAACAAAGATATGCTATATGCTATAAGGCTAGCTTTAGCTGCTAACCGTTGGGCCGTTCTACACACTGTATGCTTTGGACATTATAAGGCTAGCATGAAGCTACATTACAGTGCCAGTAACACTAGACGTTCACTTCCGTCTGTGTTAATTCAACGGTAAGATAAAAATGAAAACCCGTCAGTGACATTAGCTGCTAACTCGTGGAAGGAGTGCAGTGCCACTAACATTAGTCAGACGTGCTGGGGCTAGCATTAGCTGCTACTTCTGGAAATTTCAAGGTTAGCATTAGCTGCTAACGTTGAGACAATCGAGGGCTAGCATGAGCTGTCAGCTGTCGGATGTTAAAAGGCTAGCTCCACAGAAAATCAGTATTCAAATATATTAATGCTAACGTTTTTTAAAGTGAAAATCAAACGTTGTGTGTTATTTATTTATCATTATAAAATTTCTTCTCAAAATAAATATGATTTCACAGGCAGGTCGTCAAACTACGGCAGTGACAACTACAACACCCAGCAGCCTCTGGCTCTGGCTCTGCGCAGACTCAGTAGCGGCCTGAAGATGGCGTCAGTCAGTTTGGGACACTTGTAAGAAGTTTCCTTCTGGTTTCTTTGATGTTCAGTCTCCGTTTGTGTGAATACTGAGGAAAATGTTTCAGGGAGGAAATCCCGGAGGAGATGATGTTTATCGGTGAGTTTATACCGCGAAAACTTCTCCGGTGTTCGAGTAGTTTATTTAAAGCTTAATGTTTGACGGTTACTTGTTTTTAAATCAGAGATATTGACCGGCAAAGTTTCACTTCTTAAACTGCCTCACTCAGGAACCCTCACGCTGACCGGCGGGAAAACAGTTGTTAAACAATAAAAGTCAAAAACTCTATTTTTAAACAATCATTTTATTATTTTTCTCGGTTAATAATTCAGTGAAATCCTGTACAAAGTCTCATCAAGTGTCCCCATAGCAACAGGTCAGTGAATTAAAATACTGAATCAATAACTATTTTTGATAAGTTATATAAACATGTGATGTTTACAAATATGAAAAATGTTTATATTTTAAAATATGAACTGACAGGAAATGACGCACACAGCAAGAGAGAGAGGAGAAAAGACGTGAAATAAAATATTAAAGAAAGCAGAGTAAATATCCATGTATTGATATTATTGTTGTGATTGGGCCAAAACCCTTTTAAACAAGTTATTTTCTGATCGATTGTTTAATCAAACGATATTCCAGCTTTGAATTCAGTGGAATATAATTATTTTTACAGTTTCATGCACATTTACAACCAACTGCTGTTAAATATTCACTGAGCGTCTGCTCCTCATCACCTTAAAATGTCTCCTCACTTGTGTCCTATCCCGGTGTCTCAGTCCTTCAGTCTTCAGTCCTCTCCTCCAACACGTCATCTGAAGTAATGGCAGTTTTCTGGTGACAGCAGCGCAGCTGGACCACAGCTGGATCAGAGCTGGACCACAGCTGGATCAGAGCTGGATCAGAGCTGGATCAGAGCTGGATCAGAGCTGGATCAGAGCTGGACCACAGCTGGATCAGAGCTGGATCAGCTGTCAGTCTGCAGCTGTTCAGTCACTGCTCAGATGATCAGCTGCAGCGTCCTGTCACTGACAGATCTCTAATAAAAGTGTGATGAGGAGCAAACAAAGAGTCTGAACTCAGTGTTTCCTCAAACTCAAAGATGAACTGATGAGGTTTTGGTGGTGAAAGGTCAAAGGTCACTGTGACCTCGCAAAAACATGTTTTCGTCCATAATTAAACAATTCACATGCTAATGGACTGTAGCTGAACTGTCTGACTGAGGAGATAATTCTTCTTTATAAACTGTGTCACAGGTCAAATACAACAGTTAAATACTGACTTGTTATAAACTGAGACCAGGTTCCATAAAACCAGTTTCATAATGTTAATGAAAGCAGCTGAGTCTGAGGAGAACCACTTCATGCAGAACGCAGGAGAAAAGTGGAGAAGCAGCTCCACACACGTCACCACCACGTGTCTGTTTTCTTGTTTCTAATTACATTCCCATGTTTTCTTCTATCAGGAATCACCAAACGTCCTGCAGCTTCACCTGGCTGCTGTCAGTGACTGAATCCATGTTTCTGCCCAGTGAGAGGGCATGACACCAGGTGAGCTACTTCCTACACTAACATGCTGTAATCAATGAAAAAAGACAGTTCTCTATTCATATTATATATTTTTTAAAGTGGACTCTACTTCAGATTTCTCTAAGATGCAAATATAACTCAAAACACTGTGGTCAGAAACATCACTGTGTCTCTGTATCACTGTATAAAAACCTGTCACATGGCTGTTCACCAGGCATTTTACCAGGAAAACAAGAAAAAGCTGAAAAGTCTCTGGATTGTCGTCTCATGTTGTTCCTGAAAGGCAGCCGTCCGGTCAGCCTCAGCATGGATCAAATACTTTTTAGATTTGCTGCACAGTCAGCTGTTACTGCTGCTAATGATGCTGTCATTGTTCAGCTGCTCAAGGTGAGAGAGCCTCTGACATCTGTCTACATGAGACGGGCCGCTGAGGAGCGCTGGAGGTCACTCATCAACCTGTGAGTTTGGTTTCTCTACCTCAGTGGGGTTTGCTGACTCTGGGACAGATTTAAGACAATAGAAACCAGTTGCTGTGTTTTGATTATGTAACACGGTCACAGCTTCTTTCACTCTCACTTCCCTCTTTGCTTTCATGCTTCAGTTCCTTCACTCTCAGTTCTGTGTTCTCGCTCTCGCTCTGCGTTGACAGTTTGATGGTTCCTCTTCATGTCACAGTTTCTTCTTGGCTTTCTGGTCTTGAATTACCTGCACAGTGTTTTAGCTCTGTTTCAGAAATGATCTCCATCTGCATTTACACACCTTTACCTGAGAATGCACGTGTGTCGGTGTAAACAGGAAGTGGATCGTCTACTCTGCAGATGGTTGTTTAGTCGTATAAAATACTATGAGTGAAGTGTCACATGATGGGAGCGTGACCAATCAGGGGAGGGTATGATGTGACTGAAGAACCGATCAGGAAGGGAACGTGTGCATCTCTGTCTGTTCAGACTGAAACACAAACCCCGGAGTTTCCAAACTAAAACGGGTGCAGCAGCGTTTCCAAAAGCCTCCGTTTTCAGTAGTGTGGACGCCAGACGTAACCATAGCAACAGGGATGAAAAGATATTACTGTAACTGTTGTTTAATCCTCATTATTATCTAATTATAATGAAATTCAGCTTAACGTACTTCACTTCATTCTTTGTTAGTTTCATTTATGAAAGCACATCTCAGTATGTTACAGCGTGTTTCATGTGTAAATCTTAATTTAAAGCTGACAGTTACATGTAATGGAGTAAAAAGTACCAATATTATCCTCTGAAATGTAGTGGAGTAGAAAAACAAGTTTTCTCTACTGTGAGGATGGATGGATGAATGACTGATAAGATATTAAAGCATTACAATATAATAATAACAATAAAAAATAATATTAATAATAACAATAATAATAATATGTACAATAAACATACTAATTAAAACATATATTTGTTGGATGAAGTAAAAATGAGTATAAACTACAGACAGACCCATCATAGACTGTACTGTGTGCTGGATATATAGAACAGTGATATACTGAATGTGAGAGAACAGATGTGACGAATCCTCTTAAGAAAAGATTAAATGACATTAATTTGAAAAACAAAGCAACACACTCACATGCAGATGGACCCCACCACCACCACACACACACACACACACACACACTCTCTGTCCTCCCCACCCACTCCCATTGTGTCACTTTCACACCCAGTCCCTATAGAAATACCACACACACAAACACACACTCCCTCCAGACTCCTCAGACCACTGGGGGTCTATACATCGCCCCGGCAACCAGGGGCTCCCCTAGCAACAGCTGGTGTGTTAACAGGCTACCAACCCCACCCCCCACCACACACAGTTACCCCCCCCCCCCCCCCTTTATATGCACACACCCTCAGCCTCTTCAGGGAGTGTTGAGTCTGAGACCAGGTGAAGATTTAGTTTGAAGCCTAAATCCAACCTCCAGAAGTAAGAAGCTAATGTTAGGCTATAAACCAACTACACCACGGTCACATGACGTCAACGTCTCCACCACTAAGCTTCCAACTGGTCATTTCATTTAGCTCTGAGCTCTTCTACAAAAGCCTTTCTTCTTAGAAAGTTAGTGAGAGTTTGAAAGAGCGTGAGTAGAAACACAACGAGGCTGTAAAGGTGGACTGGTGAGTAGATGGGTTTTCATGTTAACGTCCCCGACAACCTCTGTAGTCTCATTTAGACACTCGTTAGCAACCGCCTTTTTTAAGACACGTAAAAGCTTCAAACATCAGGAGTGGGGGATTTACTGACCCATTTTATGTCCGAGAATCAAACCTGAAAATGTCTTGAGCTTGTGTTAAAACCACAGACCTTATTTCAGACATTTAACCAAAAACACTTTGGGATGGGGGAACAGGAAGAGCTAACATGCTAACTTACTTCCTGGTTTGAGCATTAGTCCTGCAGGACTCTGTTGTTAATTACTCAAAATCAAATCTTGATGTTTAATATATGTATTAATTATATTATATTTTCTTCTGCCACTACTTGGTTCCAGCTGGTAACCAGTTTAATTTTAGTCAAAATGCTCCAAACAGTTCAAATTTAGAGCAAACAGAACCTGATGCGTGTTGGTGGAAAAGGTATGTGAGACATCAGATCTAGAAACATAATCTCTCTGGTGCACGAGCAATAGATGAAGCTAAAAACACAAACACTACTGAAGGAAGGAGGTCAGACTCTTCATGAAGTCTTGACCCTGATCACCTCACTGACCACTTTGACCAGCATAGACACCTACACCTTCAGGGTTTGGTGAAAGTTGTGTCCATGGCTTCAGTTTCTTTGCTGTCCACAGAGTCAGCTCTCCTTCACACCTGTCACATAGAAGATTTACTTTTATCTATACAACATGATTTTCCAGTGGAATCTGTATGTGTGATAGTTTTATTGTCAGTGTGTTGAATGTTGTGTTGCTGCTGTTGCACTGTGAGCTCAGTGTAGCAGGAAGTGGTGTGTGATGCAGTGTGTTGGAGCAGCCACTAGAGGGCAGCAGTGTTCAGCTGGAAATCCTGGACAGATGAAGTGTTACTGTGGTGATTATTACCAACTTCATCAGCTTTTTCCTTTCTTACCTGAACAGGTAACTGACAGAACACAAGAGGGCAGTGGAGGGAAAAATGCTCACATCATTTACTCAAGTAAAAGTACAAGTATGTCAAAATATTCAAGTAAACATCCTGTAATGCTCAGAAACCAGAAAATGAAGGTTACCTAAAGTAAAAGTACACACATATCTTTAGCTTCATGTGGTTAAAGTATCAGCAGTGAAAGTACTTGGTGCATGGTGACTGATCTCTGATCAGATCATCGATCCTGAGTCACCGATGCTTCAGGAGCAGGTTCATTTAAATGAATCACTCATTTCTTACACTGCACTGTAACTTTTACTCTTATATTTTTTCCTGTTTTTCTATTCTGCTCTTCTTATTTTTATTTTCATTTAACTCTTTAATTTCTATCTAAATGCTTTTTTACTTTGTCTCGTTGCTTTTATGTTTTGTCTTGGTGTTTTTTATATTTTATCTAAAGTACTACAGTACGAACTGTAGAAATGTACCTTTCCTTTCACATTTAGGTTTGCAGGGTGAGGTCTAACTTATTGCAAAGTCACGTGATGGGTGGGGGCTGTTGACTGCACACTATCTAAAGGAAGCTGCAGAGTGAAGAAAAACTGACTCTCCCTTCCTTCTTCGACAGAGTCAGACTGAGGTAAGCTGCTGAGCTGTTTAACTTTGTCTATATGTTGTTTCAGTGTTTTGGAAGGTGTCTGTGTGGTTATAATCCAGTCACATAGTTAAAAATGCTGATGTTTTTCTCTGACTTTTCCAACATCTGTCCATCTATGACTTCAGAGCTTTTCTTACTCTTAAGTGGCAAGCTTTCAGCCTGTCCCCTCAGAGACTCTCCTGCTCCGTGAAACAGGAAGTGGTGAGAGAAACACAAACACACTCAAAAACAGATTCATTAACATGTAGATGCAACAGAGCTGCTGCCAAAATCCTTCATGAGTAGCTGAGCTCCAAATCCATAAAATATAGATTTCTCCTCTTTCAGATCCAGGTAGGAGTCAACACGAAGAAGATTTCATTTTTAGTTATTGTTATCATCACAAATAAATACTATTCAAAGACATTTGGTTTCATTAAAACCCCCGTCTCCCCTGTTCCCACCGTGGAATGAACTAAAAAAAGAATTTCTCTACTTGGAACTTGGCTCGGAACTTGGCTTGAGCTTTGTTGTAATCTGTCTGTGCACTCTCATCACATGCACAGGTTTTCATGTGTCCAGGTTTTAAGACTAATTTAACACCACAGCTGTCCCACAGTTGATTCCTAAAAGAAGCATCATCTGAGTCTATTTATCGTTTGACAGAATTTAACTAAATGTCAATATGTCAAAACTCAGCTTCAGCATTGTTAGTGTTTTTTTATTTTCAGATATATTACTATCTTTTAATGAAAGATTAACTTACAATTAAATAAAATGAAATATGATGTCTTGATGTTTTCTGATGAATATCAAAGTAATCTATAATTTTTATTTATAAAAATAAAATATTTTATTTATATTTTTTTTATTTATTACATTACAGTAAAAAGTATTTCAGTGATAAAAATGGCAGTTCTGTTTGTGGAGTTTGTTAAAAAATAAAAATAAAAAAAGAATTATTCAACCTCTGTGTTCAAACTTAGGTCTTACATAACATCCCTTCAATTATATATCTATATCTGTGTGTGTGTGTGTGTGTGTGTGTGTGTATACTTTAAACCTTCAATTATATATAAAAAATTAAATGTGGTCTGAGGTTTTTAATAACACTAATATAACCTTTGATATTTGTTTTATGTCCCAGTATTTATCAATTCTCCAGTAGAATTCTGAGACCCTGATTAAAATTTGATTGTGTTCTGTTCACAGCTTTTTAGGTGTTGTGTGTAACATTAGCCTATATTAAAATATTAAATAAAATTTATTAGACATTAAGAGTAAACATTAGCATTTAAACAAAGATGCTGTAGAATGTCAGTCAAAGTATTTAAAATGATAACGTCAGAAGCATCAGCAGATCGTACCAAAGATTTAAGGATGTGATGATGAGAACAGGATATTTAAAGGCATTGTTGACATTTTTACTTACATGCATTGTACCTTATTTATTTACAGGCTAATGTCCTTGAATAACAACAGTGAGAGAGGCAGCATGTGTGGTATAATGGTTAAGGAGTTAAGGACATATACCTGCAAGGTTGCTGGTTCATTTCCTAGATAGAGCACAGTTATTCAGCCTTTCAGTAGGACTCTAAAGCTCAATTGCTTCAGTAAATATCCAGCTTTATAAATGAATGTTGGAAGTCATTGAATTTATCTTTTTGTCTATTTTTTTTATCTTTCAGGAAAAAAAAACAGATTGAACTTCATCACTTAGCTACTGAGGAATTCATTAAAAATGTGGAGGAAACTAGAAGAAGGTTATGTGGGGCTCAACTGGGTGACATGCTGTAAATGTAGAAAAGACCTGGGTTCAGGTCAGCCACTTGTTTCGTTCCCCATATCCCACAAAACTATTAATGGGCAGAATGTAGCTGTTTACAAAGGAGAAATCTACAAACCAGTAGGCAGCCGCTTATTTCACTGTAAAGATTGTTTTTATAAGCCAATTAGAGAAAACATGAGGAGAGAGGAAGAGAAAAGAGAAGAGGAGAGAAAGAAAGAGCAGGACAGAAAGATGAAAGAAGAGCAGCAAAGAGCTCAAGAGGCTGAAGAGAAGAGGAGACGAGAGGAACTGAATCAAAGACTTGAAGAATCATACCAACGAGCTCAAGAGCAGCTCGAGAATCAACTGAGCGGGAACATTTCAGAGAAACACGAGTCCAAGCAACAAGTTCTAATCAGCCATCTGAAGGAATTAGAGATAAACTGTGATTCAGACACTGAGGAGCTTCTAGAAATCCTCTCATCAAAATGCAGCATCCCTGTTCCAAACCTCAGTTCGACTGAGCTGACTGCTGATCAGCTGGGAAACATCCTGTCAGCCCTGGACAAACTCCTGTTTGATGAATGGATCAGTGCTCTTCCATCCCATAACACTCTGCAGCACTCACAGGTGTTCATCACTGAGCTGTGTGTCCTGTCTCTGGAGATATCTGAGGGACTTTCTCTGCAAGGCATCTCCAATCATCTGCAGTACCTGGTGGAGTCCATCAGCCAATCAGCAAGCAATGTTTCTGAGAGTTTCCTGCTGACTCAAGCCCTGTACCTGAACCTGATGCACTTCTTCACTGACCACAGCACCTGTGATTCTAATGCAGTTCTTATAGCCAAACAATGGGCTGAGGGGGACCTTTCCACTGAGGATCTCTTTCTCATAGACTTCCTCTGCACCCTCACATCGTCACTACAGAACATGGTTGGAGGATCCTCAGTGTTCATTTTAAAGATGGAAATCCAGTGTCTGAAGCTTCTCCTGTTCACACTCACTCATCTAAATGGCAAAGAGAGACCCTCAGAATCCACTGAAAGGATCCTCAGACTTGTGCAAACAAACCAATGGACACCAACAGAGGCACTGACTCTGCTCAGAGCACTGTCAGAGAAATATGAAGAGGATGCTCCAATAACTGAAGTGCTCACAATGGTACAAGTGTACGACATATCACCAGACTGGACAGATGACTCCGGACTCTCTCTCATCCAGGCTCTGGACATCAGTGGCCCTGAGAGATTCCAACATGACTTCCAAAAAACTCTTAGAGAGCAAGATGAGCGCAGTCTAGATTCAGCTCTAACAGAATTCAAAATATTCAGCAATTTGGATGATTCTGTCGTTGATATGTTAAAGAACATTACCACCGGCGTCCTACAATATTCAGAAAATGCCCCAAGAGATAAACCATTTATAAACAATTCCTTTAAATGTTCAAACCTGAACACAGATGACATCCAGAACTCTCTGTCTCAGCTCTGCAGAGCAGTTTCTGACACAAAAGGCTGGTGGCCCACAGTGCAGCAGATGCTGAGGTGGTGTGTGCTGGTGCTGACTGAGAATAACAAAGCACTAGAGTTGGTTGGTGAGGAAGAGGACCCGTGTGTCAGAGCCATGTTTGTAGCCACACAAGTCTTCATGGGGAACAAACTGGACATTGTCCTCGGCTCTGACGTTCACTCACATGAACAAACTAAGGAGTGGTTTGACTTCTACAAGCACCTTGGAATTTCTGTCAACACAAACATGAACAGAACTAACCCATCACCAAGGGAGGTCTATGAAGCAGACATTGTGTATGGTACCATGGATGACTTTGTCTCTGATTACCTTCAATATGGCTTAGAAATGATGGAAACAGGGAACCCTCTCCTCATCCGAGGATTCATCATTGAACAGAGAGGTCTCAGTGCTTCCCATGACCTGGAACTCTCAAGAATCAAAGAAAACAATGCTTTGGTGTTTGCTGCAGAGATCCTGAAAAGCCTCATGGGTAATTTTCACACTGAGGATATGGAGCTGAGACACAGGTTTATTAAGGGTCTTTTTCTGGTGCTCCACATGAACCTAAACAAACGAGCAGATGCTGACAGTAAAATCATAACCATCTCACAAAAATGTACTGGAAAAGAACTGCCTCCCAATGAGGTCTACATTCTGACCATTCTTGAGAATCTTCTGAAAGAATTGACTGAAGAAACAGAGAGTGAGAAAAACAGAGCATCTCTAGGAGGCAAACTGTGTTTGGAGAGTTTATTTGCCTGTGCAGTGGAATTCCAAGACTCAAAAGAACAAATCAAAGAACTGGTGTCAAATCTGGTAGCACAACAACTCTGGTCACCAGTAGAAGCTTTAAACCTCTTTGGTGCCTTAGCTGACCACCATCATGATAAAGACTGTGTTTCCATCATAAGGATTTTACATCTGATAGAAACATATCAGGTGTCTTCTGACTGGACAGATGAGAAGAACCAGTTTCTCCTTCAGCTCTTAAACTCATCTGAAACTGAGAGTCTGATCCAGCATTTAGAAAAAACCTTCAGAGATGAGAAAGAAAAAAGTGTTGACTGTCTCTTTGATGAAATACGGCAGATGAAAAACATTGATGAACAAACACTGGAGAAATCATCATCTATAGTAAAGACTGTCATTAACCTGATAGAATCTGGTGGAATTAAAAAGCATACAAATGTACAGCGAGCAAAGGATCTGAGTCATAGCACCGACACAGTAGACCTTCAGGAGATCCTGGCAGTCTTATGCAATGCTGTGTATCAGTGCTATGCTAAAGGGAACTGGTGGCCCAGAGCCACTCAGATGATAAGCTGGTGCCTCTTGGCCTTGTCTGACACTGGAAAGCTCCTGGAGATGGGAACTGGAGAAGGGAAGTCGTGTGTCATAGCAATGTTTGCTGCACTGCGTGCATTAAGGGGTGAAAAAGTGGATGTGGTGTCAAGCTCTTCTCTGTTATGTGAAAGAGATGTAAAAGAATGGAGTGAATTTTACAAATACTTTGGCATCACAGTCGACACAAACACAGATAAAACTGATGATAAAGATAGAAAACAATGCTACCAGAAGGACGTGGTCTACGGAACAATCGAAGCCTTCGCTGCAGATCACCTTCGCCAGATATTTGAGATGAAGGATGTGAGGACTGATCGCAGCTTTCAGTGCATCATCATTGACGAAGTGGACTCACTGATGCTGGATCAGGGAGTACAGATGACTTATCTCTCCAGTCCCATGGTCTCCATGCAGCACCTGAATGTTATTCTGGTCATGATCTGGAGCCATGTCAGCCAGTATGGCTTCCTGTCAACAGGATACCAGACATTTGTCCAGGGTCCCCCTGCTTCATTCTTCAAGGCTATATTTGACTCAATTGACACAGAAGAAATTAATGACCCCATAGATATTTTGTGTATTGCTGAAGAATCAAAGATTGTGCCAGAAGGATTTACCGAGGATTTCTGCAAAAGCGGAAAAGATGAACTTAAAGATGAACTTAAAGATGAACTTAAAGATGAATTTAAAGATGAACTTCTAAAGAAACTGAAAACTGTGAGTCAAGATGCGATGGTAAATTTTTTCCATGAAATCGAGGACTATGTCCCCTATGGTTTTACTGTATACACTTTAGATGAAAATGGACTGCTCTGTCTTAAAAAAGCCAGCCCATATAACAAACAGGACACTCCTGATCTCACATTTCTTGTTTTGGAGGAAGGTTTGTGTTGTCCTCTCTACTGTTCTGAGGAAACTCTTATCAAACCCATTGCAGAATTAATCTCAGAGAGGATTCAGTACACCCCATGCACAAACAATAAAAACAAAATCAGCATCCCTGGATTCCTGAGAAATCTGATAGAGAAGAAACTGTCAGTGTGGGTTCAAAATGCCTTTCTGGCAAAGGGACTGAGGCAAGGACGGGAGTATGTTATAGAGAATGACAGTGTCTGTCCAGTGGACTTCAGATCCACTGGTATGGTAGAACTGAGTAAGAAATGGGGTGATGGTCTACAACAGTTTGTTGAGATTAAACACCAAATCAAACTGAGCACAGTTTCAACAGTGACAAACTACATCTCTAACATTTCCTTCTTTGAAAAATACCATGGGAAAATATATGGAACAACAGGGACACTTGGGAGTGAAACAGACATGCTGTATTTGCAGGAACTTTATCCAGACCTCTCAGCCTGCAAAATGCCAACTTTCAACAGGAAGAAGTTATTTGAGGTCACAGGTTCTCTGAAGACTTCAACTGAGGAGTGGAAATCTGAAATAAAACGTGTGGTTAAGGCTCAAATTTCCCAAAATTCTTACAGAGAGGGAAGAGCAGCCTTGGTGATCTGTGAAACTATCAACACAGCTGAAGAGCTCTATGAAGAGCTGAAGAGCATCATCCCAGGTAAAATCTTTCTCTACAGTCGCAGTGACAAAGACAAAATAGATACGACACTGGATCCTGGTGACGTCATTGTTGCCACAAACCTGGCTGGACGTGGCACAGACATAAAAGTCTCTGAACAGGTGAACAACAATGGAGGATTATTTGTGATCCTCTCCTTCCTTTCTGATAACACAAGAGTGGAACTCCAGGCATTTGGTCGTACAGCACGCAAAGGTAAACCTGGATCTGCACAGGTAATCATGACCACTGATCATCTGCAGGAGTCCTTCAGGACAGTGTCATCTCTGGATGAGGCAAAGAAAACAAGGGACAGACTTGCAGCAGAAAGGATACAGGACACGATGAACGATATCACTGAGATGAAACTGCGGGAGGACCTGTTCTCAGAGTACTGCGAGACCCTTCAGGACATTTACAGGAACACAGATGGAGATGAGCAAAGAGCTGTTGTCGCCATCATGAATGAGTTCTGGGGGATTTGGTTGCAAACTAAATCAGAAGAAATCAACCTGTTGAAAAGAAATGAACTACAGGAGAGCTTGAAAGCTGATTTGTCTCAGGCAAAAACTCAGTCTCAAAGTCAGACTTCACCGTGTTCTAGCATTTACCACTACATCAAGTTTGGAAATATCGCTCTGGAGGAAAAACAATGGGATGTCAGCACAAAGCTGTTTGAAAAAGCTATGGGACAAGATGGAAGTTGGGCAGCCATAGCTTTTTACAATCATGCATACTGCACTATAAAGCAGATGAAGGAGAATTACCTCACTAAAGCCACAGATGATCTCAGGAAAGCACAGGAATCTCTGAAGTACCTCAGTGAGGAATGCATGGTCTGCCTGCAATTTGTGAAAATGTCCTGTGCTGACTCAGCCAACAGTAACCCAACCAGCCTTGAAAAGCAGTTAACAACCAGGTGCACCATGTTAAGTTACTTCGACAAAAACATTAGTGAGGCTATTGAAAAGCTGCAGGTGATAAAAGACAAGAAAGAGGATGCAACAGTGAATCAATCACACCTGTTCTCTCTGGTGTCAAGTGCTGATGACGATCTCCAAGCAGAGGCTGACAATCTGTACCATCAAGGTCTGGTATATGTCTTTTCTGTGGAAGAGAAGTATCGTTTCCCATGGGGAGCTCTGGTGGTGCTCGGTCTCGGAGTTCTGCAGATTGTCGGAGGAGCAGTGCTCACTGTATGTACAGTTGGAATATTAGCTCAGGTCGGCTTTGGGCTGATCGCAGAAGGAATATCAGACTGCATCTCTGCCATCACGTCCATGGTGACAGGAGAATTCAGTTGGAAATCATGGGCTATAGAAAAAGCCATTTCTATTAGTCTATCTCTCATTGGGTTTGGAGTTGGAAAGCTGATTGCAAAGGGTACCAAATTATCTAAAGTAATGATAAAGGGATTTGGAAATCTGAAGTCAATGCCAAAGTTTCTCTACAGTCAAGCTAAAGATGGACTTAGTGTTGTTACCAAGGCAGTTTTTAAGGGAGCAGAGAAATACATTAGGAAAAAAATTGTACAAGAATGTATTATGTATGGATTTGGGAAGGCAGAAGAGGCTGTAATGACTGCAATACTAAATGGTGTTAAAGATAAGGTGAAAACGAGAGTTGTGGATAATGTGAAGTCCAACATGGAAAAAGAGCCTTTGGATGCATTAGTAGACTCCATTATACTCTCACACCTTGAGGATAAACAACAATGTTCTGATCTTCTGCAGCATGAGAGAAATAAGGCCACACTTCTGGATATTTTCAGACAATTGAGCAACACAGCAATAAAGCAATTCTACACTGACCTCAGCTGGCAGCACAAGCTCAACGCATCCATCTCCACAGTGATTAAAAAAGTTAAATCAGAGCTTAAAGATGAAAAACATGCAGAAGTACGTATGATTCTGACAGCCATCCAAGCCACCCACATGGGGTTACTGGGCGGACATGCCTTGATAACAGTGTCCAGTCTCTCAAACAGGTTTTTCTCAGACTTTGGTGAAGAGCTTAACAAATTTCAAAAGAAAAAATGTTCCTCAGAGGAAGTGAAGCGAAATGAGCTGTCTGAGTCAGAAACTAAGATGCTGGAAGAATTCAAGCAGCATTTAGTCGACACCATCAGTGCCTCATTAGCTGACACTTTGACAGAAGTGTTTCACCAAATATTCTCCAGTCACATTGTTTCTCTTGCCCAAGGTTATGTAAATGGAAAAATAAGCCAATATGTAAGAACTGGCTTAAACACTGAGAGAACAAAGGAAAAACTCAGAGCTGGACAAAACAACAGATACATTGCATACATGTCAATAAAGCAGAAGTCAAGTGGATCAGGTGAATACTCACGGTCACATGCTGAAAAGATCAGGAACAACATGACGGCTGGCACCATTCTCGATATCAGAGTCCTGTCAGAAGCCACTGGCAGTAAGGTTGTCATCCTAACAGAGGACAGCCATGGCAAACTTACCAAGATGCAGGAGCTGAGTCCAAGCTCTAAACCTGTCAGTCAAACTGTGACACTGATCTACAGACCAAAGAGTTCCCAATACCCAGACGGCCATTACGATGTGTGCATCAATAATCAGATAGTGACTGTAACCAGCCAAGGCAAGAGCTGTCTGTTTAAGGCTTTCGCACGAGGCTTGAAACCAGAGGCTGGTAATGAAGAGATCACCTTGAAAGCAGGCAGCCTCCAATCTTTAGAGGTCGACACTCTCCTGGAACACCCGGGCCAATGGGAGCCTTTCGTCAAACGCAAAGAGTGGACAGATGCAATCAGAGGAGGAGACTGGTACATGGCAGAGGGAGCTGGACAAAGAAAAATACAAATTACCAAAGAAGAACGCCAAAGGATACTCGACAACCTGGTTGGAGAAGTGTGCTTATACAAAGATGCCATAAAAAATAGAAATAATAATCCTGGTATTGGACAAGTCGTCAATGCAGATCACCAACCACCAGTGTCTAGTATAATGCAAGCTGGAAAACTGGACCAGAATAGCAAATTAGCTGGAGCCTTCCTTGAAGTAGGAACAAACTCATGTCCTCTGGATCCTAATCTGATTCCTTATGTGAAGACATCTCATGGCTATAATCTTCCAACTGTTTATGTGCCAGCAAAAATGCATCGTCTTTGTCTTAGTACAAAAAATCCAAAATTCAGAGAGTCACTGGCTAAAACAATAAGCCAGGGTGATGTTGTAGGCACCTTCAAAGAGACCATTTTAGGTTCAATGCCCATACTCAAGTCTGACTTTACAAACAACCCTGAGAGTAAAGCTTTTGATCGAAAGTTTAAACAGTCTTGTAACAATATGGTACACACATGGTCCGAGTTACTCAAAGACAAAGGTGTCATGACAAATGACCATCTCAGCACCATTACTGATTGGATCAACAAGGAGGGCTACAAAAACCAGAATGATCCACACAGGATAAAAGTCCTCAGCTTCGTCAATGGAAAGGTAACATGACATTTAATATAAAACAGCTTACACTACAGTAAGCTGTTACAGTCTGCTTTCTGATTCGCAGTTAACATTTATCAGTCTGTCTTCTATTTACAGTTTAAAAAGTGACACCTGACGAAGAAGGAGGAGGAGGAGGAGGAGGACAGCAGAGATCTACTTCCATGATGTCCATGTTTTTGGTATTTGTAATGAAGATGGCTTTTTTTGTTTAATTCAAAATAATTTCTTTTTAAAATCCTGGGGCCTCATTACTGAAAAAACTGCGAATCTTTTCTTATTTAACACATAAAATGTAAAAAAGCAAGTTCAGTTAACTCTATTTTATTACATTTCATGTCTTCATTCAGGATATTGGAGGACTGTGGAGGAGTTTTGCCATTTTTAGGTCTTTAAATCAGTCTGTTTTAAATCATTGTAGATGTTACTCAGTACTGTTAGAGTTCATTACATGGTTTCTACAGTGTTTTTGGTTTACAGTTACTATTGTGAAGTATTTGATACCATGAGTGAAGTGATCATGAACATGAATCTGCTCATAGATATAAGGCAGTTCAGATTGATGTGTCAATCACAGAGTGAAGTTACCGTCTCGAATATTAATGAGAAAGTAGAGTAGAGTAGAGTAGAGTTAGTATCTTTCCATCATATTATTTGTGCTTTGCTGAATAACGTTATTTGGATTTAGGTTGCTATTTGTATGATATATATATTGCTATAAATTTATTATTAAATCCCAAACAAAGTCCTTGTAGAAAAGCAACCAAAATATACCATGGTTTAACTGGTCATTTCTGTTAGACAAAGGCCTTTTACCACGTTACAACAGGCATTCTATTTTAACTTTACTACCATTTCTGTACTACAGTGATTTTATCATGTTATCATGAGTTTTATTTTTTTAAATTACAAAAAATATATAATAATATATACAAATAATATATTTATGGTTTTGTGTTATTTCTAAGGTGATAAACTAACTTAACATCATATGTCTGTCATTTAAAGGTAGTTTCTATTTTACGTGTGATATCTTCAGCAAATTTTATTAAATGATAACTTCCTTGTAGAGCACGGCTCTAATTGTAAAATGACAATTATATACTGTATTTGTATGACAACCAGTAACTGTCAGTCTACAGTTTTTGAATGTTATATTGTACCATATTTTAACATCTTTTCTGGCAACCTCATTGCCAGATTGTCAGTGATTTTTTTATGGTATTTTTTGCAGTGTGGTATTACACAGTGTTAACTTTGTTCTTCATTGTTCATCTCTCTTTTTCATGATACATCAAGCATCAATAAACTGCCTCTTCCTGAGACATATAACTCTCCTGAACCCTCCTTTTGGAACAACACTGACGACTTTTGACTTTACACTCAAAAGATGAATATGAGCCTAGAGGTCAGAATTTGAGCGACAGTAAAGGAATCAATCCTCTCAAAGTGACTTAAATAACATTTGATATTTGGTTCAGTAACCCTTTCCTCCAATAACTGCATTAAGCTGTGACCTCACGAAGCTGAGGATACTTTAACTGTTCAAGTATCAGCAGTAAATGTACTGTGACTGATCTCTGATCAGATCATTGATCCTGAGTCATTGATGCTTCAGTAGCAGGTTACTGTAGCTGCTGCAGGTGGAGCTGGTTTTAACTACGTCACATACCGTCAGAGAGTTTAGTCAGCTGGTTCTCAACCTAAATTCCAGATATTTTATATGATCTGAATAAAGTCTGATTGTGTCATTAGCACAACTTTAAATCACAAAAAGTTGGTTGGCTGTTCGTTGTTTTCTTTATCAGTTAATAACAGATATCTGTGGATATAACTGTGGACTATGGACAGTCAACTAACTTTAATTTTGCTTCAGTTATCAGTGGGGATGTGGACGATGCAACAATTTCACCACTGCTTTCACTTTCAAGTCTGCAGAGTGAGATTTCTGGGTCATTGATCTGGTTTCTGCTCCTGTTTACCTCAGCCCTGTGGTCATAAAACATACTCTTATCTTTCAGAGATAAGGAAGAGAGAGAGATTAACGCACTGACAATACCGTCAAAGTGCAGTTAGTTAACTGCAGACTTGTTCTTCTGAAACTTAAACATTTTAATTAATTTAATTATCATAAAAACTCACTGCATGTTTATAATGTGTTCAAATCACAGTTAGTCCATCTACTGCCTCTATCACAGATTATCTGTCCATTTCTTTATTGATATCATTCATTAACTAAAGCCAATCTCTGCACAAAGTGAAGTCACACCCGAATATGTGAACCGCAGGCTGGATAAAGGAGTGAACTGAAGCAGGACTTCTTTATATCAGAGTCAGACTGAGGTAAGCTGCTGAACACACTGGGCTGTTCGTTTAATTCTGTCTATATGTTGTGTGTCAGTGATAATGTGATTCTTTATAGTGACATTAACAAAGCTGTGTGGTTTCATGTCAGTATTATAAGTGTCTCTGTCTTTCTCTGAAATGTTTAACGTCTAGTTAGAATTCAGTATTTTCTCCTGGTGTAAAAAGAAGAATCATTTGGGTGTATTTATTGTTTTACAAAATTTTTATCAAATTTCAGTTCTCAGTGTATTATTTCCTTTAGTATGTCTCATGTTCCCTGCATGCAGCTAACAACTGACAACTACACTGTCACTGACAGATTTTAACATTAGCTGTGATTCAAAGACGTGCTGGATCATTACTGAGTTCATTACTGTCTTGTAATGAAGGATTAACTTGCAAATAAATAAAAGAAAATCTGATGTCCTGTTTTCTAGACTGAACAGATGTGACTCTGCCACTTTCTGCTGTTTAACTCACATCATAAAAAGTCAAAGAAACATCAGACTTTGGACACTGGACTTCCACAGTGACGTGTTCCTCTGCAGCACCTAACAGATGACCTTTAAGGTAAATGATCAGTTTAGTAATGCTGAACATAACATCATAAAAATATTATTACTGTAAAATAGCTGTGTTTTTAAATGTATTCTGTTCTTTTTGTATTTTAGGTGTTTTGGAGATTATGATTACGATAAAGACACAACAGCTGTTAGATCCTAAACTAGACAACTGGTCTGAGAGGAGCCAACAGAGGTTTGTTGTAATTAATCTACACAACAGCTTTTTTATTTAAATCCAATACTCAGTGATTGTCCTGATGATTCAACCAGGAGAATTTCATGCTTGTGCCTAATTTAAAGAGGAGGTAGAACACCATGTTGAGCTCCAGGCTGGTCACTGGACTGAGAGTAAATTCATGATTTTCTCTGAAGAAATTATTTTGAGCTCATGTGTTTTCTAAAGTATATTTTGTTCACGAAAATTGTTTCCCAGTGATTTGTGAGCACATGGTTATGACAAGGGAGGTTGTATCTGCTTGATGTTCAAGAGGTTAAATCATGAGAACACTGCTGCTGGGCAACAGCAACATGGATTCCAAGGATTATACTAACATCTCTGTCGGCATCTTATAGCCACAGATGTTGAGCGAACTAGCCCACAGGTAACATATAAGGCAGGTGTTGAAGAGTAAATCCTTTGGTCCAGTTGTGTGGCTGGTTCAGAGGAGTTTTATTCACTGCGCAGTGGAACAGAAGATCAAAACAAGGCGGAACAGTTCTGCCTCGGCTCTGGTTTATATAAACAAAGGAAACAACAGGATAAACAGGCTGAGCTAATTCTCTGTGAAAGAAAACAAGATTTGCAGAGGAAACTGAACATCAGGGCAGGGGAGGGAAAGTACTCACATCTTTTACTTAAAGCAACACTTGTGGTAATTAATTCTGTTGGACAATGAGTTCAAGAGGTTTTCTCTGAATATTTAATCTATATTTAAATATATATAATATTTAAAAATCAGTTACTGAAATTAAACATGTATTCAAAACACTATTGGTAGACTTGTAACCATTACCCACTCCCTGTTATAGCCCATCCTGCTGGAGCTTTTTAATCTAAAGCACAGTGTAGATGTTCAGTGCATTAACAGCTGAGGAATGAAACTGGTTTGAAGCAGTGAGAAGACAGTCGACAACAGAATATAGTTGTGTAGTCTGCATTAAAATGCTAAAAATATACTGTGATTAGTGAAAACAGGGTCAGAAGGCATCAGTGCCTGTATCAGACGTATGACCTCCACCTCCTTCTTATCTATGACCCTGCAGATGATAATTTTATGAAGCTGTTTCTCAGTAAATCCAAACACCTCCATTTCTAGCTGCAGTAAGTAGACTTATAAAAGCACTCTAGCAGAAAAGATGTGTTGGTTGATTTATATGAAAGACAAATGACAATTTGAAACACAAAAAGAGTCAGAGAAGTGAACTGGCATACTGTTGTCCATTTTGTCCAGTTCAGACTGAATAATCTGGACTCTGGAGGAGCGATGGAGGCGGCAGCGCTCGGCCGACCTTTCCGCCTTGGGATGCTTTACGACTGTCGCAGGGACTTACTCATCCCTGGTAAGATTTCACATGTAAAGATAAAGTCTCATATATTTTGTGCCAGTGACAGCTGTGACCTGGAACAGTATGTTTTCCTGTTTCCATCCATCAGTTTGTCCCATTCTAGCTTTATTGTTGTTGTAATCCCTGACCATTAGTGGGTCCTGTTGGTGCTTTTATACAAGACAATTAGGAACAAGAGAGTAACAACTGAGAAATATTTTTTAAAAGCAGATTATCTGTTTTCTGACAGCACTGGTATTGGATCAGTATTGGAAGAAATCCAAACTTCAGGTATTTGAATTGATATCAGGGGCACTGACAAGTCCAGACCAGAGCCCAATCATCTTTAATCTAGTGACCTCTTCCATTGATCCCTGAAATTATTTAGTTCACCCTCCTCACCCTGACCCAGCAAACATCAGTTCATCATTTACTCTCTATATCCCTCAATTACAACAATAACAGATCATTTCAGGAGTTTACTCATGTAAAACAATAATTATAATGATATTAATACATTTTCTGGTAAGGGTTATAAGCTAAGTTTCCAAGATTTTACACAGGATATTTTGAAATTTGATGTGGAGGATGCTGAAACTTCAAATTTAGTTTGTATGAGACTTATGATTGATGTGACTGGTTCTGGAAGCTGAACTGGATTTTTGCTTTTTCTTTTGCAGGAATGACACTGTGGGACTATGATGACCTGAAAAAAAATATACAACAAAGACCACAGAAATATAATGACTTTGAGATAGTTGCATCTGAATCAATTGAGGACAAATCTTCAGCACTTAATGTTGAAGCATCACTGAAGGCAAGTTTCTTGGGTGGACTGGTTGAGGTTGGTGGATCAGCCAAATACCTGAATGATCATAAGACATCCAAAAATCAGGCCAGGGTCACACTCTCATACAAGGCTACCACACATGTCCAGGAACTGTCAATGAATCATCTTGGAAGAGGCAACGTGAAGCATCCATATGTTTTTGATCAGGGAATAGCAACACATGTAGTCACAGCTGTTCTTTATGGGGCACAAGCTTTCTTTGTCTTTGACCGTGAGGTGTCAGAAAAGGAAGATCATCAAGACATTCAGGGGAACTTGAAAGTGATGATCAAGAAGATCCCACTCCTCTCTATAGAGGGTGAAGGTTCCCTGAAAATGGAAGACAAGGACAGAGCAAATGCTGAGAAATTCTCCTGCAGATTCTATGGAGACTTTTCTCTTCAGAAACCTCCAACATCCTTTCAGGATGCAGTACAAGTCTACCAGAGCCTGCCAACATTACTGGGAGCCAATGGAGAAAATGCTGTACCAATGAAGGTCTGGCTGTTGCCCCTGACAGTTTTAGATTCTTCTGCCGCTCAACTTGTTCGTCAGATAAGTACAAGATTAGTTCAGGAGGCACAGAGTGTCCTGGAGGACTTCAGTGAGCTGGAAATGAGGTGCAACGATGCAATGAGAACAACCACTGCACAGCAGTTCCCACAGATTGGCAACAAACTTAAACGTTTTAAAGAAATGTGCTCTGAGTTCAGACTGGAGTTTCAACAAAACTTGGCAAAGAAGCTTCCATCAATCCGAGGAGGAGGTGAAGAGGAGGCTGTGCTCGCAGAGATACTGATGAAGAGACGTTCTTCTCCTTTCAACAACAAAAGCCTGAACGAGTGGATGGACTGTAAAGAGAGAGAAATCTACACAGTAATGTCTTTCACCAACAAGATGAAAAACACAGAGATCATCCCATCTCAGAGTCATTTGTACAAGGAAATTCTCAGTGCAGAGCATGCTGTGTGTTTTGTGTTCACCTCACTGGGAAGTGCTGAACCGTACCTCTCAGCTTTATCAAACTACTTAAGAGGAACAACCAAACCAGACGACCCTCAAGATCCATATACTCATGATGTAGAGAGGGAACAGTGGTACACCTCAAAAGAAGTGGCTGATACAATCAGACACGAAGCTAAGCTCTTCATTGACTTTACAGAGGCCAACAAGGAGAACAAGAACATAAAGTTCCTGACAGTGGGTTTGACAGATGAGAAACAGAAAGGTTCAAGCATCCACCTTTATAAAGACGGATTTTCTGTCAGTGAGAACTTTGAACCACCTTCAAAGCCTGAAACTGTCACAGTAAGAGACATAAACCACAACAGTGTGACACTGAAGATTTCTCCACCCAGATTTGGAGCAGAGAACATCACCTCCTACTGTGTTGAGTCCTGTGTCAGTGGAGAGGATGGATGGCAACAGAAGACAGAGTCAAAGACTGAAGAAGTCACAGTGAGTGATCTGAGTCCTAACACAGAGTATGTGTTCAGATGCAGAGCAGTGACCTCAGTAGGTGTTGGACCATCCAATCAAGTCAGTGGTTCCATTAAAACACTGCCTTGCAGCCCTCCTGGAAAACCTCAAGTTGAACCACAGTCAGCTGAGGTATCAGTTAGCTGGGAGAAACCTTCTGAGGTTGGACCAGACGTCCAGGTTTTGAGCTACATCGTGGAGTACGCCCAAAGAGACGAGAAGGTGAAAGAAGAAGATCTCCAATGGAAACAGATGTTGTCGAGAGCTGAAAAGGTGATCATTTCAGGACTCCAGTCAGAGACTGAATATGTTGTCAGGGTCAGATGTGATTGTGGTGTAGCTGGAAGAAGCAAAGAAAGCATCATGGTTAATGTCTGTACAACAAAATTCAAACCCCTCACAGAATTCATCAAAGGAATCAGTAAACGTCTGGAACCTCAGAGAGAGCCTCTCCCTGTTTATAAAGTTCCCCTGATTGAAGAGAAAATCAATGTGGCTGGATGCAAACGTTTCAGGTTTGGGAAACAGTCCTTTAAACGTAATCGCACCATAATGGTTCTTGGAGCAACTGGTGCTGGAAAATCAACTCTCATCAATGGGATGATCAATTACATTCTGGGTGTTAAATGGGAGGATTCATATCGGTTTAAATTAGTTGATGAAGGTCAGTCAAAGTCTCAAGCTGAAAGCCAGACCTCTGAAGTCACTGTGTACAAACTCAACCATCAGAAAGGTTTTGAAATAGATCACTCACTGACCATTGTTGACACTCCAGGCTTTGGAAACACAAGAGGCATAGAAAGAGACAGAATGATCATAGAGCAGCTACGTAATCTCTTCTCTGCTCAGCTCGGTGTCACTGAAATTGATGCTGTGTGTTTCGTTGCTCAGGCTTCTTTAGCTCGACTCACACCAACACAGAAATATGTGTTTGATTCACTGCTCTCAATCTTTGGCAAAGATGTGGCAGAAAACATCAGGGTTCTGGTGACATTTGCAGACGGCCAACGTCCTCCAGTTCTAGAGGCAATCAATGCTTCAGGTGTCCCATGTCCTAAAACAAAAGACGGACTGCCAGTTCACTTCAAGTTCAATAATTCAGCCTTGTTTGCTCAGAACACATCATCTGCAGCAGAGAGAGGGAGTGAGGATGATGAAGGTGAAGATGAAGATGAAAACTTTGATCTGATGTTCTGGAACATGGGCACAAAAAGCATGAAGAGGTTTTTTGCTGCTTTGAATAAAATAGAAACCAAGAGCTTGACAATGACAAAGGAGGTCCTCAGAGAGAGACAGCAGCTCGAGAATTCAGTTGAGAATTTGCAGAAGCAGGTTAAAGTTGGGTTAGCCAAGCTTGAGGAGATAAAAGAGACGAGTGAAAAACTTAAAGAGCACGAGGCAGAGATCAACAGGAATGAGAATTTTGAGTTTGAAGTCACTGTCAAAAAGCCTGTTCAGGTTGACATTTCTGGTTCTGGACATTACATCACCAACTGTCAGCAGTGTCATTTTACCTGTCATGATAATTGTCCCTATGCAAATGATGCAGATAAAATACACTGCTGTGCAATGGGATCTAACGGATACTGTACTCAGTGTCCAAGCAAGTGTCACTGGAGTGTACATTTTAATATGAAGTACAAATTTGAGTACAAGGAAGTTAAAGAAAAAAGAACAGTGAAAGAGCTGAAAGAAAAGTACCTTGAAGCCTCACAGGCTAAGAGACCTGTACAGGCACTGATTGACAGGCTGAAAGCTGAATATGATGATGTGCAGAATGAGGTGGTGAAACTGATGGAGATGTCTTCAAAGTGTCTGAACAGACTTAAAGAGATAGAGCTGAAGTCAGATCCTCTGTCCACTCCAGAGTACATTGACATGCTCATTGAGGGAGAGAAGTCAGAGGCCAAACCAGGCTGGAACCAACGAGTTCAGTCCCTGACGGACATGAGAAAGCAAGCAGAGATCATGGCTAAAGTAGACAGAGGAGAGAAACTCCTCCAGAGTCCATGGTGACCTCAACTCTTTTTATCAGAACTGAATCAAAATCAAGACCAGTGTCAACAAAGACCATAATCAGACCTGAACATCTTCCACTGAGACAAAGAGGAGATCCACTGTGACACAGATAATAAACAAAGAACAAACAGGACAGAGACTGATGAACTGACACTGAAATTACTATGAACAGGAGAAGCTCAAGAATAAATGTGGATGAGACAAAGACAGTTTTCTTTTGTACAAATGTATTTTTTTTTTTATCTTACACCTAGTTTACATTATTCATAAATTTTTACTCTGGTTTTTGTTTTCTTTGTCTTTTTATCTACTGTTGTTTGTTTTCATGATCTGAATCATTTCACTGACTCCTGATACTGATGTGTATTGACTTACATTTTATTGTCCTGTGAGATCATCTGATGGCTGATAATCAATAAATGATCATCAATAAATGTCACTGTTCCTCAGGTTGATGTGTCAGTGTCACCATCAGTTGTTTCACTGCTGACGTCTACTTCAGTCCATTGAACAAACACAGCAGAGTGTTTGAAGTAGTTCAGCCTCTGTCCAGCAGATTGACTGTCTAGAAAGAAATGTTAGCTGTCACTTCATACAGAGGTTCTGGTCCAGAGGCCTTTACCTGGATCTGTACCTGATGGGTCCATTCAGTAACAAGCCAACTATCTATCAACTTCAGACCCTGGAAGAAAGGCCACCCCTGTGTCTCTGCCTCTGGTGTGTTGTGGAAAATTTGATACAAAATGCATCAAGAAAATGGATTTATGAAATTAATTAGAATTTTTGGCTAAATTTCATGGTTATAGAAAATTCTGTGAAGTTAAAACTGGATCCTGAAGAAGGAGAATTTAGTTTAGGTTCAGAGGATTTTGACTAAAACATTAAGTGGTGGTTTTACTGCCACCATGTGGTCAGTTGATGGAGTCTCTGTGGCTTCAGCAGCTGGTGAGATTTAAACACTGTTTGCTAAGTCTGGCTGTTAAAGAACAAGAGCAATAGTAAATCCTGTTTAATCTGTTCAGTCAGTTGTTATCTGTCTTTACAGCTGCTGTTGTGATGATTATTGTCAGCAGTGTTCGTGGTGTGGCTCTGAGGATGACAGGGTTGGTCAGTCCACTCTGGTTCAGACTGAAATATCTCAAGTGTTGATGGGCTGTGATGAAATGTCATCAGGATGAATTTTAACTTTAGTGATCCTCTGACTTTCCATCATCAGGTGCCATCATCAGATGGAGAGTGTGTTAACATTGTTGTAGAGAACGTGTTGGAATTTAGGTCAAAGCACACTGTACAGCCTCACAGGATAATGTGTTGTACATGAAGGGAACAAAGATGAGGCATTCAGGTGACAGTTCAGGTAATGGCAGTTATAAAATCAAAGTACATAATAAAACACAACTACAAATAAAGATAAATAATAAATATTGTATATTATACTGCATGATACATGAAAAATGAGCATGTTGTATTTTATCTCAGAGCATCTCTGTACACTCTGTACACAGAGCTGTGGGTCTGTCTACAGACTCTGGTCTGTCTGTTTTTTTTTTCCACCTGCATATGTTCTAGTTCATTTCACAGGTCGCACCATATCTGAGAAATCAGTCTGATTCTCCTCT
Organism: Lates calcarifer; assembly: GCF_001640805.2. NCBI lineage: Eukaryota > Metazoa > Chordata > Actinopteri > Centropomidae > Lates > Lates calcarifer. The sequence goes on along the minus strand of NC_066836.1, from coordinate 1,091,708 downwards.
GCACCTCCTTCCTTCAGTCAAACAGGTGGAGTTTGTCCCTCAGAGATGATTTAAAGGCAGAAACCAGGACCACCACACCTTCCTGCTGTAAGTACTGATGATGTTTTCTTCTGGGTTTGAGACAGGGTTTTCTTCCAGATAAACAGGCTACAGGGCTCTGATCCCCAACCTGATTCAGAATAAAACAACCTCGGCCAACAAAGAGATCCTGTCAGTTAACACGCTTCTTTTTAAGGGTTTAATTAGTTGGTGTTTGTTCTATTTGTTGAATAATCATGGTCAGAGTTTTGGAACTACAGCTCCCGTAATTTGGGGTGAAAAAAATGTGTAATGTTGCCATGGATTCAGTTAGTTAGCTGTGGATTATAATGTGGATTACTGTGATACTGAAGAAAACCTAAGCATTCTGAATGAGATTCTGCAGTGATGAGTGTTTCTTTCTATATATATATATAATCTTTCAGAGAATCTACAATAACCTAATAATAATGTTCAGATTTGATTGGAGAATGAAGCTGACCTTTTCATGCTCATGTCTCTCTCCTTCTGCCTCCTTTAGTCTGATAATAATCTTTGGTTTCATGTGTTTATGTTGCTCACAGTATGACAAACTAAATTCAGATTTTGTTAATGATAGTGATTTTATTGGTCAATCTTACTATTGTACTTGTTACTGAGAGGATTTAAAACATGTAAAATTATAATTACATCAACATGTCTGTGTCAACACCTCTGAAAATGACTTAATGACTGAGAAAGTCTGGTCATCACTTAGATCCAGTTTGTGTCTCTACTGTGTTTCCAGTATATTCAACTCTCAGAGCTTATCTGATTTTCTGGAAAATAGATGAATAAATAAAAAAACTACCTGGTGATGTTTGAAAAACCCAGAAGGTGGTTTAACAACATTTACTGCTGTTTTTCGGATATTTGCAGAATCTTCAAAGTCTTTATCTAATCGTAACGTAACGTCATACAAGTTGGTTAAAAGCTGGTTTAAAAGATGTTTCACATTCCATGACAGTAAATGCACAGTCACCTTTAGATTCAAGTCTAGATTTAGAACCTGTGAGACGAGCTGTTTATGTTGATTTAAGTGAGAACCATGTACAAACCGTTTGTGTTCTGTAGATCAGAGATATGGTTTTGAGTTTTATAAGCAGTTACTAAAGTTTTGACCTGTATTTTGGAAGCAGTGGGTAATCTGATCTCCTCTCCTCTTGTTTCAGTTAAAAGCTGATCAGATGCATTTTGGACTAATTGCAGCCAGTTTAATATAGTTTATTTAGAATATAATTGCATTGATCCAGAGGGGATTAAATCAGGGCACAAATAATTTTCTCCAGGTCAGACAGGAATGCCTGGACTTTTAGAGACACTTCACATATAATAAAAGCAAGACTGAGTAAACCCTTGTACTTGGTTTTCAATGTTGAGGCTTACTCCCTATTTTCTGTCAGGTGGTTTGGTTTTGTTGGCATTAAGTCTTCTATTAATACAATTACCTGAGTCTTGTCTTTATTACCCTGGAGAAACAGCATTTAAAATCATCAAAGTTATTCTTTAGGGAAACCAAGAATCTTTAGGTTTGACAAGAAAATATAGTTGTGCATTATTTGCATAAAAATATAAAATATATTGTGTTCACTGATTAGTGAAAACAAGGTCTCAGTAAAGTTCATAACAAAAATGGAATGTCGGGCTCAACCAGCAGCATGAGCATGTTGTATTTTATCTCAGAGCATCTCTGTACACTCTGTACACAGAGCTGTGGGTCTGTCTACAGACTCTGGTCTGTCTGGTTTTTCCACCTGCATATGTTCTAGTTCATTTCACAGGTCGCACCATATCTGAGAAATCAGTCTGATTCTCCTCTGCACCTCCTTCCTTCAGTCAAACAGGTGGAGTTTGTCCCTCAGAGATGATTTAAAGGCAGAAACCAGAAACAGCTCAGAGGACCACCACACCTTTCTGCTGTAAGTACTGATGATGTTAATCCCACCTGTCCCTGTCTCTGCTGCTTTGTCTCTGGTGTTTTTAGTTAATTTGCATCTCTTCATGTTGTAGACATTTTGTGTCTTTGTGAAATGCTTTAATTTTGTGTCTGTTCATTGTTTTTGATTGACTTTCCAACAAGAAATGTCACTTCATACAAAGGCTCTGGTACCGGGGCCTTTACCTGGACTTGTACCTGATAGGGCGATTGAGTAATCCATCCATGATAACTACCTATCAATGTCAGACCATGAAGACCAGAAGAAGAGGAATTTTGTACAGTTATAGTTTACAGTTCAAAGGTTATCAACCAAAACATCAAAGTGGTGTCTTTACCACCATTATGTGGTCAGTTGATGGAGCCTCTGTGGCCTGGGTAGTTGGTGGGATTTGAAACCTACCTGCTTAGGTTGGTTGTTGCAGAATAACAGTTGAGTTCCTGGTATAGGGGCTTGTTACAGAAAGCAGGTTTAAGAAACTTTGAGCCCAAACCTGAACTCTGAGCTGATGAAGCCTGAGATGGGTGATGGGAAGTTTTCTGATCTAGAACATTTGTTGCTAATACCTATTCCAACTTCGTCCAGTTGTCTCCAGTTCAGACTGAGCGATGGACTCCGGAGGGGTGATAGAGGTGGCGGCGCTTGGCCGACCTTTCCACCTCGGGATGCTGTACGACTGCCGCAGAGACTTACTCATCCCTGGTAAGGATCCACATGTAAAGATATTTGATGCACAACCAAACTTTCAGTCGTTAAAGTCGCATATAACAATGTTTTCATTTCAGATCTTTTGATCAGTTTTGTTCCATTTTTATCAAAGATCCACTTTATGTTTGCCTGTTCATCCTACTCTTGTGAACACAATATCTCAGTAATGCCTTGAAGGAATTTCTTCAAATTTAGTACAAGCATTCATTTGGACTTCAGAATGAACTGTTGTGATTTTGGTGGCCAAAGGTCCAAGGTCATGGTCACTGTGACCACACAAAACACATTTTGGTCATATCTTAAGAATTCACATGCTAATTAACTGCATCTGGGCTGGTTAGCAGAGGGATACAACCACAAGGTGATAAGGTTAGTTACTAGTGACTAGTAGCTGATTCCTGCTGCACCAGACAGACATTTAGTACCAATAAAACACTGACTGCTTCCTACTGGTTTGTAAATATAGGTAAAGTGGAAGAAAACAAACATATATGCTATAAAACATATAGTAATATGATTCTATCTATCCTTTGACACACAGGGCCAGTACAGTGACTAAGTATTTCTGTCTCTTGTTTGGAAAGAAATCCTTTCCATTCTTGCTGTTTTTAAGGTGGTAGTCAGATGATTTTGTAATTTTCAGAGTCTGAAACTACACCAAAATTTCTGACTTGATTTTTAGGTCTTAGTGTCATGGATTCATGGTGAGCACTGACTTTTAATCTTTCTTCTGTATGGCCAAAAACAATGATTTCATTTTTTTCTGTTATGTAGAGTTGAGTGTTGTCTACAAAAATGGGTAAAAGATGTTATGAGATTCTATAACCTGAGTGAGGAAGAGCATGTAGATTCAATAGAAGAGGTCTGAGTATGGACCCATGAGGAACTCCACACTTTTTTGCTCAGAGCTAATATCTGATACTGTGCAGTTAAAGACATCTTTAAAAACCAGTCAAGGCCACAGGTAGTTGGCAATTTCTGTCAAGTGTGCAAAATCTGTGGGGTGAAAATATTTCAGATTAATTAAAGAGGTCTTATGTGGGGATACAAGCAACACAGCCATTTTCCAGAGATGGAGATTCAGACAGCACTGGTATTGGATCAGTGTTGAGATATCAGGAGTATCTGAGCCAGAGCCCAGTCTTTGATAAACCAACCTCCACTGAAAGCAGGTCATCATTTACTCATCCACCTCCCTCAGTTATGACAGTAACAGATCTGGGGAGTTTACTCATGTCAATAATAATAATATTTATAATAAATGAAGGGTAACAATATATTTTCACGTTTGGTGTGGAGGATGCTGAGACCTTAATTTGGTTTGTGTAAGCATTTTGATTAATGTGAAGAAACCTGCCTGACTGGTTCTGGAAGCTGAACTGGATTTTGCTTTTTCTTTTGCAGGAATGACACTGTGGGACTACAATGACCTGAAACAAAATATACAAGAAAGACCACAGAACTATAATGACTTTGAGATAGTTGCATCTGAATCAATCGAGGACAAATCTTCAGCACTTAATGTTGAAGCATCACTGAAGGCAAGTTTCTTGGGTGGACTGGTTGAGGTTGGTGGATCAGCCAAATACCTGAATGATCATAAGACATCCAAAAATCAGGCCAGGGTCACACTCTCATACAAGGCTACCACACATGTCCAGGAACTGTCAATGAATCATCTTGGAAGAGGCAACGTGAAGCATCCATATGTTTTTGATCAGGGAATAGCAACACATGTAGTCACAGCTGTTCTTTATGGGGCACAAGCTTTCTTTGTCTTTGACCGTGAGGTGTCAGAAAAGGAAGATCATCAAGACATTCAGGGGAACTTGAAAGTCATGATCAAGAAGATCCCACTCCTCTCTATAGAGGGTGAAGGTTCCCTGAAAATGGAAGACAAGGACAGAGCAAATGCTGAGAAATTCTCCTGCAGATTCTATGGAGACTTTTCTCTTCAGAAACCTCCAACATCCTTTCAGGATGCAGTACAAGTCTACCAGAGCCTGCCAACATTACTGGGAGCCAATGGAGAAAATGCTGTACCAATGAAGGTCTGGCTGTTGCCCCTGACAGTTTTAGATTCTTCTGCTGCTCAACTTGTTCGTCAGATAAGTACAAGATTAGTTCAGGAGGCACAGAGTGTCCTGGAGGACTTCAGTGAGCTGGAAATGAGGTGCAACGATGCAATGAGAACAGCCACTGCACAGCAGTTCCCACAGATTGGCAACAAACTTAAACGTTTTAAAGAAATGTGCTCTGAGTTCAGACTGGAGTTTCAACAAAACTTGGCAAAGAAGCTTCCATCAATCCGAGGAGGAGGTGAAGAGGAGGCTGTGCTCGCAGAGATACTGATGAAGAGACGTTCTTCTCCTTTCAACAACAAAAGCCTGAACGAGTGGATGGACTGTAAAGAGAGAGAAATCTACACAGTAATGTCTTTCACCAACAAGATGAAAAACACAGAGATCATCCCATCTCAGAGTCATTTGTACAAGGAAATTCTCAGTGCAGAGCATGCTGTGTGTTTTGTGTTCACCTCACTGGGAAGTGCTGAACCGTACCTCTCAGCTTTATCAAACTACTTAAGAGGAACAACCAAACCAGACGACCCTCAAGATCCATATACTCATGATGTAGAGAGGGAACAGTGGTACACCTCAAAAGAAGTGGCTGATACAATCAGACACGAAGCTAAGCTCTTCATTGACTTTACAGAGGCCAACAAGGAGAACAAGAACATAAAGTTCCTGACAGTGGGTTTGACAGATGAGAAACAGAAAGGTTCAAGCATCCACCTTTATAAAGACGGATTTTCTGTCAGTGAGAACTTTGAACCACCTTCAAAGCCTGAAACTGTCACGGTAAGAGACATAAACCACAACAGTGTGACACTGAAGATTTCTCCACCCAGATTTGGAGCAGAGAACATCACCTCCTACTGTGTTGAGTCCTGTGTCAGTGGAGAGGATGGATGGCAACAGAAGACAGAGTCAAAGACTGAAGAAGTCACAGTGAGTGATCTGAGTCCTAACACAGAGTATGTGTTCAGATGCAGAGCAGTGACCTCAGTAGGTGTTGGACCATCCAATCAAGTCAGTGGTTCCATTAAAACACTGCCTTGCAGCCCTCCTGGAAAACCTCAAGTTGAACCACAGTCAGCTGAGGTATCAGTTAGCTGGGAGAAACCTTCTGAGGTTGGACCAGATGTGAGTTTGAGCTACATCGTGGAGTACGCCCAAAGAGACGATAAGGTGAAAGAAGAAGATCTCCAATGGAAACAGATGTTGTCGAGAGCTGAAAAGGTGATCATTTCAGGACTCCAGTCAGAGACTGAATATGTTGTCAGGGTCAGATGTGATTGTGGTGTAGCTGGAAGAAGCAAAGAAAGCATCATTGTTAATGTCTGCACAAGAAAATTCAAACCTCTCATAAAATCCCTCAAAGGTACAAGCACAAAGATAAATTCTGAATCCCCCTCAGTTTACAAACTGGTTTTGGAAGACATCCACCCATGTGGATTATACATATGCCCAATCTACCAATTTGGCAAAGAAAGCACAAGGAAAAATCGCACCATAATTCTTTTTGGAACGAGCGGATCAGGAAAGACCACTCTGATCAATGGAATGATCAACTACATTGTTGGTGTAGAGTGGAAGGACGATGTCAGATTCACCTTAATTGATGAGGGTCAGTTGGGATCTGAAGCCGAAAGTGAGACGCCTGAAGTCACTGTGTACAAACTCAACCACCAGGAAGGTTTTGAAATAGATCACTCACTGACCATTGTTGACATTCCAGAAATTGGAGATATAAGAGGCAAAGAAATTCGCAGTAAGATGGTATATCAGCTAAGTACTGTCTTCTCTCATCTGCACGGTGTCACTGAAATTGATGCTGTGTGTTTCGTTGCTCAGGCTTCTTTAGCTCGACTCACACCAACACAGAAATATGTGTTTGATTCACTGCTCTCAATCTTTGGCAAAGATGTGGCAGAAAACATCAGGGTTCTGGTGACATTTGCAGACGGCCAACGTCCTCCAGTTCTAGAGGCAATCAATGCTTCAGGTGTCCCATGTCCTAAAACAAAAGACGGACTGCCAGTTCACTTCCAGTTCAATAATTCAGCCTGGTTTGCTCAGAACAAAGATGGAGGCTTCAATCAGATGTTTTGGGACATAGGAACAAAAAGCATGAGGGCATTTTTTGAAGCTTTGAATGAAGTAGACACCAAAAGCTTGAGAATGACAAGGGAGGTCCTATTTGAGAGACAGCGGCTCGAGATTTCAGTTGAGAATTTACAAAAGCAGGTTAAAGTTGGATTAGCCAAACTTGAGGAGATAAAAGAGACAACAGAAGAACTTAATGAGACTGAGGCAGAGATCAGCAGTAACAGACTGAAAGCTGAATATGATGATGTGCAGACTGAGGTGGTGAAACTGATGGAGGAGTCTGAAAAGTGTCTGAACAGACTTAAAGAGGTGGAGCTGAAGTCAGATCCTCTGTCCACTCCAGAGTACATCGATAAGCTCATTGAGGAAGAGAAATCAGAGGCCAAACCAGGCTGGAACCAACGAGTTCAGTCCCTGACGGACATGAGAAAGCAAGCAGAGATCATGGCTAAAGTAGACAGAGGAGAGAAACTCCCCCAGAGTCCATGGTGACCTCAACTCTTTTTATCAGAACTGAATCAAAATCAAGACCAGTGTCAACAAAGACCATAATCAGACCTGAACATCTTCCACTGAGACAAAGAGGAGATCCACTGTGACACAGATAATAAACAAAGAACAAACAGGACAGAGACTGATGAACTGACACTGAAATTACTATGAACAGGAGAAGCTCAAGAATAAATGTGGATGAGACAAAGACAGTTTTCTTTTGTACAAATGTATTTCAGCATTTACTGTGTGTGGTGACAGATGTTGAAGTGTCAACAAAAAATATGATGTTTTTCTTTGTTTGTGTTTATTTTTATTTTTGTTATTACATCCAGTTTACATTATTCATAAGTTTTTACTCTGGGTTTTATTTTTTTCTTTTAAAGGTTGTCTTTGTATCTACTGTTTTCATGATCTGAATCATTTCACTGACTCCTGATACTGATGTGTATTGACTTACATTTTATTGTCCTGTGAGATCATCTGATGGCTGATAATCAATAAATGATCATCAATAAATGTCACTGTTCCTCAGGTTGATGTGTCAGTGTCACCATCAGTTGTTTCACTGCTGACGTCTACTTCAGTCCATTGAACAAACACAGCAGAGTGTTTGAAGTAGTTCAGCCTCTGTCCAGCAGAGGGCGCTCAGATGATCAGTTGTTTACATCTGTCAGTTCAGTCTCGTGTATATCACGTCACTGTTTTAGCCGAAGCTCAGGATACTGGCTGCAGTTCACTTAACGACCACTGGTGTCATTAATAACCAGGGATTTCTGAATGTCACACATAGAACCTTAAAGTATCTCTCCAGTATAAATAATGCTGTCAAACTCACAGCAAACACTGATTCAACTGAACACTTTGCACTTTAATTATGTATATTTATGCTCCTTTACTTATGTTCCTTGTAAATATAGTTTTTGCTTTTTGCTCTTTTCTTTTTATTATAATTGTCCTTTAGCACCAATACACCAAGACAAATTCCTTGTATGTGCAAATTTACTTGGCAATAAAGTCTGATTCTGATTCTGATTCTATCCTACAACTCCCATTGGAGTTGTTGTAGTAAGATGTAGTTTGTAGTTTGTTTGTTTGGGTTTCATCTTGCATTATGTTGACAGGCTTTCTGCCCCATGCACCTTGTTAAAGTCTGGACATTCTTGTCAACCTGTCTGTCATTGTTTTAGCATTTCATCAGGATTACGCGAATAGACTAGTGTGTTCTTTGCTGCCCTAAATAAAATAAAATTACTTGTAGAAACTGTTGATGAATGGTGTTAAAGATACAGCAAAATGTCCACTAATGTGTTTGTTTAACAAAAAAGGCGGAGACTGAACAAAAGGAGGGAATCTTATCTTGATGAAAATGACTGGAATCATAAATCTGTCATCTAAACATCTTATTTTTATAGGCTACACGATAGCGGAAAAAAGAGACAAAGAAATAGGAAAAGGATCCGGACTGGTAGGCAACCCCCAGGTTTACGAGGTTTACAAGAACGGTTTAACCCTAATGATCAGCAGCCAATGGAAACACTCACTTGTTTGAACAGGACAAGTGGACAATTGGCTCAGAGTTAAGAGAAACTGAGGCCGACCTGCTCTTTCTATCAACATGCTGAGAATTTGTCAACGTGTCATTCAAAAGTTAAAGTCACGTTAGTTTGAACTGCGTGGTTTGGTGCGACACCCTCTGAAACACGTTCTCCATTTCTCTCTTAGAGAAGTCACGTACGTCTGGTTAATGTTTGCTGACTGGAGCAGAATTTGTTCCGTTCAGTGTCTCATTTGTACTGATAATCCAACCAGGAGAATATCATGTCTATTTCGCGTTTCTGCCTGATTTAGAAAGGAGATTTCGTGTTAGTTCAGCGCAGGCTGCACACTGGAGCAAGAGTAAGTTCATGATTTAATTCCAAAAGCTTTATTTTTTCCTAAAGTATCGTCGACTCAGAGTCAATGATCTGATAATGTCAGAGAGAAGTGCTTTTACTGCTGATAGTTTAACAATAATCTCAATAACCTCTTGCACTTTAAGGTACTTTTACCTTGATGGTACTTTATCATTGATGGTACGGTATGTATTTTAAGATGTTGTGTCTGTCATTATTTTTAATTATCAGTGTGTTATGCTGAATGTTGTGTTGCTGCTGTTGCACTGTGAGCTCAATGTAGCAGGAAGTGGTGTGTGATGCAGTGTATTGGAGCAGCCACCAGAGGGCAGCAGTGTTCAGCTTTTAATCCTGGACAGATGAAGTGTTACTGTGGTGATTATTGGAGGTTTAATGGAGAGTTAAGATGATGTTATCCTTTATTATCCAGTCTAAACTACATTTTAACTACATCCACATTAACACTGTGAATCAAATCAAAAGTCAGGAAACAGGAACTCCATCAGTTTGTCTCTTTCTTACTTGAACAGGTAACTGACAGAACACAAAGAGGCAGTGGAGGGGAAAGTACTCACATCCTTTACTCAAGTAAAAGTACAAGAATGTCAAAAGCAAACATCCTGTAATGCTCAGAAATATTAACAAAAATTTTTTACCCATAACTAGTGGTTCTGCAGTAACTGTCTCCTGTGACTGATCTCTGATCAGATCATTGATCCTGAGTCATTGATGCTTCAGCAGCAGATTACTGTTGTAGCTGCTCCAAGTGCAGCTGGTTTAACGTCAGATTCAGTCAAAGAGTTTAGGAAATACTGAGGAAAAGTCCATAAATAAAGTTTGAATCAGTGGGAAGCCAATGAACAGGTGCTCCAGTTCAAAGCCAATCAGATGCACTTTGGACTGATTACAGAAAGTTTATTGCTTTTCTACTCAGTTCATAATAGGCTGTTGAGGTTAAATATAATTACCTCAGTCTTAACCTCAGTAACTTGGAGAAACATCTTTTATCATCATTAAAGTCATTATTTATGGAACCAAACAACAAGAATCAGTAGTAGATTGACAAGAAAATATAGTTGTGTATCATCTGCATAAAAATTATAAAATATATTGTGTTCACTGATTAGCAAAAAGAGTGTCAGAAAGTATCAGTTCCTGTATCAGATATATGACCTCTACCTCCCCCCTCTCCCTCTAATCTGACAGATTGACATTTTAGGAAGTTGTTTCTCAGCAAAACCAAGGATCTCCATTTTTAGCTGCAGTAAGTAGACTCACTGTATACTGTTACCAACATGGGAAAACCAGCTATCGTTTCCAGTTGTTTGAATAGACACTGTAATTAGTTTGGTTTAAGATCAGAGTGCACCTCCTTTCATGTCATGCTCAATATTCACCAAATGCCTCCTCCAAACTTTGATCAGCCAATAATAGCTTAGCAATAGCAACAACAAATAATGCGTATTTAAGCATGAGATTTCTTCACGTGTTGAGGCAGTGTGTATGGAGCTGAAAGTCATTGTAAAACTCCATAAAGCTGAGGGGAGCTGCAGATCCAGTTGATAATTCTCTGTGGATTCATCAACATTCACATGATTGAACTGTCATTTCATTCATTGTGACTGTAAAAACATCTGTTACAATTGCTTTACACGCAAAAAACGTGTTGATTTATATGAAAGTTGAACCAACATACTCTTGTCCATTTTGTCCGGTTCAGACTGAGCGATGGACTCCAAAGGGGCAATGGAGGTGGCAGCGCTTGGACGACCTTTCAGCCTTGGGATGCTTTACGACTGCCGCAGAGACTTACTCATCACTGGTAAGAATTCACATGTAAAGATACTGGATGCATCTCAACCAAACCTTCAGTAGTTTAAATCACCTACAACTAGACTGGACATTTGCTTCTTTTTTTGCAGGAATGACACTGTGGGACTACAATGACCTGAAACAAAATATACAAGAAAGACCACAGAACTATAATGACTTTGAAATAGTTGCATCTGAGTCAATGGAAGCTAAATCTTCAGCATTAAATGTTGAAGCATCACTGAAGGCAAGTTTCTTGGGTGGACTGGTTGAGGTTGGTGGATCAGCCAAATACCTGAATGATCATAAGACATCCAAAAATCAGGCCAGGGTCACACTCTCATACAAGGCTACCACACATGTCCAGGAACTGTCAATGAATCATCTTGGAAGAGGCAACGTGAAGCATCCATATGTTTTTGATCAGGGAATAGCAACACATGTAGTCACAGCTGTTCTTTATGGGGCACAAGCTTTCTTTGTCTTTGACCGTGAGGTGTCAGAAAAGGAAGATCATCAAGACATTCAGGGGAACTTGAAAGTGATGATCAAGAAGATCCCACTCCTCTCTATAGAGGGTGAAGGTTCCCTGAAAATGGAAGACAAGGACAGAGCAAATGCTGAGAAATTCTCCTGCAGATTCTATGGAGACTTTTCTCTTCAGAAACCTCCAACATCCTTTCAGGATGCAGTACAAGTCTACCAGAGCCTGCCAACATTACTGGGAGCCAATGGAGAAAATGCTGTACCAATGAAGGTCTGGCTGTTGCCCCTGACAGTTTTAGATTCTTCTGCCGCTCAACTTGTTCGTCAGATAAGTACAAGATTAGTTCAGGAGGCACAGAGTGTCCTGGAGGACTTCAGTGAGCTGGAAATGAGGTGCAACGATGCAATGAGAACAACCACTGCACAGCAGTTCCCACAGATTGGCAACAAACTTAAACGTTTTAAAGAAATGTGCTCTGAGTTCAGACTGGAGTTTCAACAAAACTTGGCAAAGAAGCTTCCATCAATCCGAGGAGGAGGTGAAGAGGAGGCTGTGCTCGCAGAGATACTGATGAAGAGACGTTCTTCTCCTTTCAACAACAAAAGCCTGAACGAGTGGATGGACTGTAAAGAGAGAGAAATCTACACAGTAATGTCTTTCACCAACAAGATGAAAAACACAGAGATCATCCCATCTCAGAGTCATTTGTACAAGGAAATTCTCAGTGCAGAGCATGCTGTGTGTTTTGTGTTCACCTCACTGGGAAGTGCTGAACCGTACCTCTCAGCTTTATCAAACTACTTAAGAGGAACAACCAAACCAGACGACCCTCAAGATCCATATACTCATGATGTAGAGAGGGAACAGTGGTACACCTCAAAAGAAGTGGCTGATACAATCAGACATGAAGCTAAGCTCTTCATTGACTTTACAGAGGCCAACAAGGAGAACAAGAACATAAAGTTCCTGACAGTGGGTTTGACAGATGAGAAACAGAAAGGTTCAAGCATCCACCTTTATAAAGACGGATTTTCTGTCAGTGAGAACTTTGAACCACCTTCAAAGCCTGAAACTGTCACAGTAAGAGACATAAACCACAACAGTGTGACACTGAAGATTTCTCCACCCAGATTTGGAGCAGAGAACATCACCTCCTACTGTGTTGAGTCCTGTGTCAGTGGAGAGGATGGATGGCAACAGAAGACAGAGTCAAAGACTGAAGAAGTCACAGTGAGTGATCTGAGTCCTAACACAGAGTATGTGTTCAGATGCAGAGCAGTGACCTCAGTAGGTGTTGGACCATCCAATCAAGTCAGTGGTTCCATTAAAACACTGCCTTGCAGCCCTCCTGGAAAACCTCAAGTTGAACCACAGTCAGCTGAGGTATCAGTTAGCTGGGAGAAACCTTCTGAGGTTGGACCAGACGTCCAGGTTTTGAGCTACATCGTGGAGTACGCCCAAAGAGACGATAAGGTGAAAGAAGAAGATCTCCAATGGAAACAGATGTTGTCGAGAGCTGAAAAGGTGATCATTTCAGGACTCCAGTCAGAGACTGAATATGTTGTCAGGGTCAGATGTGATTGTGGTGTAGCTGGAAAAAGCAAAGAAAGCATCATGGTTAATGTCTGTACAACAAAATTCAACACTCTCATAAAATCCCTCAAAGGTACAAGCACAAAGATAAATTCTGAATCCCCCTCAGTTTACAAACTGCCTCTTGAAGAAGACGACATGAACATAGATGGATGCCGGATCTACAAATTTGGCAAAGACAGCAAGAGAAGAAATCGCACCATAATTCTTTTTGGAACAAGCGGATCAGGAAAGACCACTCTGATCAATGGAATGATCAACTACATTGTTGGTGTAGAGTGGAAGGACGATGTCAGATTCACATTAGTTGATGAGGGTCAGTATGAAGAACACAGTGGAGAAGTCACTGTGTACAAAATCAACCACCAGCAGGGTTTTGAAATAGATCACTCACTGACCATTGTTGACACTCCAGACTATGGAGATAGCTTTGGAATCACAGAAAGAGTCAAAGTGACTGTAGATCAGTTGGGTAATCTCTTCTCTGCTCAGCTCGGTGTCAGTGAAATTGATGCTGTGTGTTTAGTAGTTCAGGCTTCTTTCACACGACTCACACCAACACAGAAATATGTGTTTGATTCACTGCTCTCAATCTTTGGCAAAGATGTGGCAGAAAACATCAGGGTTCTGGTGACATTTGCAGACGGCCAACGTCCTCCAGTTCTAGAGGCAATCAATGCTTCAGGTGTCCCATGTCCTAAAACAAAAGACGGACTGCCAGTTCACTTCAAGTTCAATAATTCAGCCTTGTTTGCTCAGAACACATCATCTGCAGCAGAGAGAGGGAGTGAGGATGATGAAGACGAAGAGGAAAACTTCCAGATGTTCTGGAACATGGGAACAAAAGGCATGAAGAGGTTTTTTGGTGCTTTGAATGAAATTGAGACCAAAAGCTTGACGATGACAAAGGAGGTCCTCAAAGAAGGACCACAGATCGAGGTTTCAGGTGAGGATCTGAGGCAGGTTGGAATGGGTCCACCTGTAATGGGATATTATAATGACCTGTTGGGGATGACGTTTGTACCAAAGTCTTAGACATTAAACAGTGTCCATAATTGCTATGACCAAGAAAAGCTTGCATGTTAATGTGTGAACAAATGTATGATGTATCACACCTGAACAGCTTTTTCTTAGTTTCTGGTTTTTGCTAAAATGATTAAATATTTCTCCATTACACCCAGTTTGTATAATTCGCAGTTGTTAATCTGAGTCATCGCTTCCTTTTTATTTTAACATTTGTCTTTGTATCTACTGTTGTTTGTTTTCATGATCTGAATCATTTTACTGACTCCTGATACTGATGTGTATTGACTAACATTTTATTGTCCTGTGAGATCATCTGATGGCTGATAATCAATAAATGATCATCAATAAATGTCACTGTTCCTCAGGTTGATGTGTCAGTGTCACCATCAGTTGTTTCACTGCTGACGTCTACTTCAGTCCATTGAACAAACACAGCAGAGTGTTTGAAGTAGTTCAGCCTCTGTCCAGCAGAGGGCGCTCCTTAAATTCACTGTCAACTTCACTTACTGCTGCCCCTGTTGGTCTATTAGTAAACTAAACTAATCAATAAAATATAAATTAGCTGAAATTGTCATAATCCACCCAGTCAAAGTCACAGTTTTTTGATTTAGATTCAGTCATCGTTTCATAGTAACAACACTGCAAAAATGTTTCAAGTATTTCAGCTTTACAGATTCATTATTTAACACCTATCTTGAGTTATACTCTGTGTGGACTGTAAAGTTGAACATTTTTAAATGTTGCTGGATTTCATATTGCAGGACTTTACAGGTCTTGTTTGTGAATTTCCTCTGCCTGCATGGAGCAGGTGATGGTGATTGTTTGCCACACGATTAGAAAACGTTCTCTGAGCAGCGTTATTTCTTCAGACCAGGCTGGCTGCTACAGTGAATCGCTATCAGAAAGTGATGAGACCGGTGGGTCAGTGCTAGCTGGTTAGCATGCTAACTAAAGTAGGAGAAAAGAAGGTTTCTTTCCACTGCCTGGGACAGCTCTTGGTGAGTACAGGAAGTTTGATGTTGAACTCATAATGTTTCTTCCAGACTGATGAGCAAACAGCTGCTAATGCTAACATTAGCTTTGTAGCTATATCAAAAATGCTGGATTAACCTCTTATGGGGCCCCAGGGCAAAGACTTACTAACCCCCATTATACTAATACTGTACAACACCATCTCCTTAAATGATGGGTTGATTAATGGATTAGTTGAGATTGATAATTGATTAATCATTTAAGTCTTTTTAATGTAAAAATACCAAAGATTTCACTTGTTTACAACCTCTCAAAATGCTGATCAGACAAAAGTAGAAATTCAGGGAATAATGAGGTATTTCTTGCTGTTTTCTGACTTTGTCTACACTGAACAATCAGTTGTTTATTAAAGAAAATGAACATCAGATGTATTGATGATTAAAATAATTGTTGTTCATAAGTTTAGAGTTCACCTACGATGGAATAAAAGTAACACGCCTTTTCTCTCTGTTAACTGCTTGACAAACAGAAAAGTTTAAATAATTTGATAAAAAATAACTTTAAAAACAAAGTCTTAAAACTTGAATTTCATACAAAGACTTCAAGACTGACGTAACAAGACGGAGGACGTACCAAATCACGTAGACCCAAAATATCTGAAGTAAACATGAGGCGTTTAGGGCAGCGGGGCAGTTGCCCATTTTGCCCATTTGATAAATAATTAGGTTTCCGTCAGATTCCAGTTCTCTGGAGCAGATTCAGGGGGAAGTCAAGTCTGTTACCCCCCACCTGAACCTGAACCTAACCTGAACCCTGACTCTAACCAGTTATCTTTGCTCCTGACCCTCGGAGTCAGAGGTTTACTCAGGTAATTATGTCAGATTTGTGTTGTCCACACAGGGATCAATGGAGGATGACAGAGTAACCATTGTGCTGTTAATCCTCCTTATCCTGCAGTGTCGGATGACGATTGGCCAACAAATCCTTGCCACTCAGCTGTTGATTTGACCCCCATTGTTTTAAACCATCACTGCTGCGTGACGTGGATTAGTGGCATTCAGGTGACAATGGGATAAACGGACACTGCTCGCTGCTGATCTGCAGGCTGGACCACAGGAAGAGAGAGGGTGGGAGAGGAACAACGGTGTGATTCTGGACAGCCGGTTTGTGCCGTCAGCGGAGACAAAAGCTCCGTTGTTGAAGCTGCAACACACTGATTCACAGCTCAGCTGACAGAGGGAGCGCTTGTTTAACAACACACACTCCGTCCCAACAACGTCCACACAGTGTGAAACAGTTTATGTCAAGACACACTGTTGTACCATTGTGGTTCAGATGAGACAATGCACTTTCTCCAACACTGGGCCATTATACAACTGATCTGATTTTACATTCATATGTGATTGTCCAGACTGTTCTGAAGGTCCGCCCTTTGTGCAGCAGATGATTTACCTCCGCAGACATTATTTGCTGGCACAATCTGATTGGCAACATAAACTCTGACAGGTCCTCCATCTCACGTTCGTCTACTCCAGCTCTCAGACCTTCACTGGTTTAGTTTGCACTGAGCTGTTTTGTTGTAAAGTTGTGTTTTATCAAATCAAACCATTTTTGGCTGGAAGACGACAGATCAGGACTATAAACATGAAGTGACACCACTGATCAGCTGAATGACTCTTGGAGTTTCCCACCTGGCCATTGCTCTTCCAAAAAGATTTGTCTTGAACAGTTTCTAGAGTGCTGCAGGGTTGTCGTATTTATGCAGGTCGGCCTGGACGTTAGCATCGCCCTGGTTCTCTTGACAAAAAGCCAACTGAATTTTTTCATTGACTTTTGGATTAGAACACTGTTCTGATGTTTGAAGCCTAAATACAATCTCCAGACATAAAAAGCTAATGTTAGGCTATAAACCAACTACACCATGTGTAGTCAGAGGATCAACAGAGTTATTACAGTTCATCCTCAGGGGAACATGAACGTCTGAACCACATTTCACAACAATGAGCCAACAATTCTTCAATAAAAAACAAAAATATGGATCTCATAGTGGAGAAGGAAAGTGAGGGGACCATGAATGTCTGGACTTCAATTCATCAGCTGGATGTGAAGTCGTTTGATAACGTGTTAGTCCAGAGTACTCAGCCTGCCCAGGGATTCAAACCCACAACCTCTCGCTCATCACTGTACTGCTGTAACCTCATTAAAAGGACTTGTTGATTGTTCCCGGGGTGCAGGGCCATCTGTCCATTCAGAGACACTGTAAGCCTGCTGCTGTTTTCATCATCAGCCGGGTCAGCAGGGGACTGAACGGGATTACCCAGCATCCTCTGCACCAGCAGCCATCCATCCATCTAGATTCCATCCCCAAAGACAAATATCCAAATGGGAAAGACGTCTTAGAGTCGCAGTTTTATCTCTGAGTCAACTTTTAGGTCTTAAACCCAGGCTCTAACAAACACTGACTGGTTTTGTCAACTACAGAAACTCAAGGCTGCTGAAAGGAAACTTGACAAAATGCAGATCCTCTGCAATGACTATGCTAATTAGCACATTACATACAGCGATAGTTAGCGACTGTTCAAGCAGGTTTCACTTTCTCTCCATTGATAGTTTGCAACTACGTCCTGAACACTGACCCCACACAGTCCAGACGTATACTGGCTTTGACCTGGTTTGGTTCACTTCTCAAACTTGTGTTGACTCGTAGACTCAGGTGACATTCATCAGACGTGTAGTTGGTTTATAGCCTAACATTAGCTTCTTACTTCAAACATCAGAACAGTGGTGTTCATCTGTGAAGATGATCTGATCAACTAAACCTGAAGGATCAGAAACTTTAGCTGCTCACTGTTTATTTCCTGTGGAGGAACCAGGCTGAAGCTAACTTCCACCTCTAACACCCCAAATCATCCATTGCTTAGAATCAGTGGAATTCCCCTTTAAAACATAAAGTTCCTTTAATTTCTGACCCACGTTTGTCACTTTCTACAGCTGTTTAATTTAAAGCATCACAGCACCTCGACAGAAACACCGAGCCTTCAGACGCTGCGTCAAACATGTGGAGAGCAGGATTTATCTGTGTGTGTGTGTGTGTGTGTGTGAACTGGGCCTGAGTGCTGCTGTCTGACACTGTAATGTGATTACTGCACATGTCATGTCAGTTTTCATCCCGATCTGGACAACATGCTCATAATTAATCTTGGCATAAATCTGGACTTTGGCAGCCTGAGCCTGCAACACATGTTGCAACACACACACACACACACACACACACACACACACACACACACACACACACACAATAAACACATGCACATATGCACAATCACACCGTAAATACACAAATACAAGGCTCAGACACAGAAACACACACACAGCATGTGGCTCAGACTCAGTCATGAGCGTTAATGCTGCTGGTTCAACATCACATCCACTGAAAACAGAAGAAACTCGTCTGTGCTGAAATAAACAAAACAAATCATTATTCACCTGCAGAGGAAACACCTCAGCAGTTATCCTCTGCAGTGAAATCATGGGACTGTGCAGCTGTGGAGGGAAGTTTGAGAGCTCTGCTGCCCCTGAGCAAGGCACCAAACCCTCACCCCTCATGTCTCTGATTGACACCCTGTGCTGCAGTCTGACAGCTCTGTCCTGCACTGATGGACTTTCTTTTTTACAACAGATTTTACAACACTGATCTAATCCTCACAGCTTCTTGGAGCTGGTGTGATGAGGGCATCATCGCCTCTCTGTCAGTGACAGACGTGATAAAAACAAAACACATGCAGCTCCAGGTCGTCCGACCTGAACGACCTGGACTCTGGGTCTTAATGAGCTGCTTCCACAGACGAACAGAAGTTCTGATCGGCCGAGTTTGATCCTCCTCGATCGGTCCTGGGGACGGTGGGATGGTGTGAGAGCAGAGCTCTCCTCCTCCTCCTCCTCCTCTTCTTCTCTGCTTTAATACGACGAGGCCGACACTGGAGGCGAGGTCATTCATTAAACATGACTGTCTAAAAATAAAGGCCTCCTCCTTTCACCGGAACTGCTCTCTTTAATCTGGGCCACAGCTCTGAGTGGGTCTGCATCGGCACATGAGAGACGACATGAGAGACAAAGAGGGACAAAGAGGGACGCTTCACACAGGAGGAGGAGGAGGAGGAGGAGGAGGAGGAGGGGGTTCATCTTCATCCTCACCAACGGATGGATTAGCACTTCAGCAGGGGTCACTGCCTGACCTCTGACCTCTCTCTGTGGACCTCACATTTAGATTATTTACACATGTATGTGACTGTTTATTAAAAAATGATCCATAAAGTTTGAGTTTTTGAATCCTATCTAACATGGACTGTAGCGACAGACAGAGAGGATGATTACAGAACAACAAGAAAACAAAACGTCCTAATTTAGATTGAATTAAAAACACGTGGTGCGACCAGGATACAGACTAACACTGAGGGAATAAACACTGTCAAACTCCAGGAAATAAATCAGCTGTTTCTCTTATTCCTCCTCCTCATCTCCTTCATCCAGATTTCTCCTCCTCTGTTCATCCCTCTCTTCTCCCCTCCTCTTCACTCTCTGTCTTCATCTCCTCCTCCTCCTCCTCCTCTTCCTTCCTCATTTTTCATCCTCGACTTTTTCTGTTTTCCCTCTTTATTTACTTTGAATTTTACCACCTCCTCTCCATTTCCTCTACTCCTCCTCCTTTAATCATCTTCTCTCTGTCTTTTCAAGTCCTCCTCTTCCTCTGCTTTTTCACTTTTTCATCTCCTCATCCTGGAGTTTCTTTAACTCTTATAATCTCACCTTTCACCTCCTCTTCCTGTCTTCTCTCAGACTTTCACCTTCCCTCTCTCCTAATCTTAAAGTGCCTCCCCTCCTCCTCCTCCTCCTCCTCCTCCCTCCTCGGTCTTGTAGGTGAGCTGTATGATTGGGCGGGCAGGTTGGAGGGGTAGGCTTTTGGAAATCACATGGTTCACATTTCCATCTCCGTGAGACGCCATTTTGGGAGGAAAGTTTGGGAATTTGTAGACCTGGGGAGGTGCAGGAGGAGAAGGAGGAGGAGGAGAAGAAGAAGGAGGAAGAAGAAGAAAAAAAGAGGAAGGAGAAGAGAAAGAGACGAGGAGGAGGAGGGATTTACTCTCTGAGAAGTTTGACACGAATGCACCGCGCAGGCTGAGTGCAGGGGAATAACATTCACACAGAAAGTGTGCGGACCAGTGCGGGATAAGTCAGAGTGGGTTTGAGTTGAGGTGATCCGGATCCTGGACTTTGGACTGTTTTATATCATTTCTGTAAAACCCACCCGAGCTGATCATCAGCCTCCACCACAGCAGCAGCAGCAGCTCATGCATGCACCGCCTGTTTTTTTGCACGGAGTTTGGTCCCAGTTGGTGAAAGCCTGATTCATACTTTTTTTTTTTTTTTTTGGAACAACCAGCCGTGTGTCGCCACCGCGGTCAAGTTGCGCGGTGCACGCCGGGGCAGGGAGCCTCTGTGACGGGGAACTACAGCACGGAGAGTCGGTGGAGGGGAACAGACACGGGAGCTCGTCGCCCGGCTCCTGCTCGGCTCTGTGATCTTACTTTGAACCGGGACTCCTGCCCGTGTTTTCTGCTGGTTTCCCCCGGAGACCTGGCGGTGTTATTTTCGTTGGACGTGTCAGTTTTCCCCTGACAGGGAGTTTGTTTGTCGGAGGGGAACTTGGTGTCGTCGTGGAGGGATTTTCTCCGACTTGGAGCGGTGACAGCGGGGGTTTAACTGCCGGAATAATCGATCAAAAACAGCCTGTGTGTGGTGGTGCTGCTGGAGGAGGAGGGAGTGTATGTGGCTAACACGGACCTAGCTCCATTACCGAGCCGAGCCGAGCCATGCCAGTCAGAAAGAAAGGTAAGCCGCTTTCACTTAACATATCAACTAGCAAGCTAGCTCGGCTAACAGGCTCTCCTGCTGGGAGAAACTCCAACCGCAGCCTCGTTTAAAGAAATAAAAACACTTCAAACTGACCCGGGACACATTAACACGAATATAACCCGAGCTGGAGATGGCACACGCGGCTTATCTCGGCCTCAGTGAGCCGTGCCGAGCCGTGGCAGGCAGGTAAAGTGAGTTAAAGTATGGCTAGCCGGTTAGCCACGGTTGCTAACCAAGTTGTATATGGGGCACCTTGTCTGGAGACGAGCCCAACTAAAAATAAACTCTAATATTAATGAAATATTTACAGGGTCTTCAACAGTCACAGCGAGTCCTGAAGGAGGTTAACTGGACAATTCAGACAAATGGTTCCCACTTATTTCTGACATTTATCAACTTGTGCAGTTTTACTTTTATTCTGGGAAAAAAGTCTGATTTTCAAATTGTGTCAATAGTGAGTTAATAGTGAGTTAATAGTGAGTTAATAGCAGCCTCATTCTATTTTACCGCCCACAGTATCAGTACCGGTCTTCCACAGGGACACTCAGCTTTGTTGTGATGAAATATAAAGTTTAAACTCCAGTTTTTGCACCATGAAAGTCAGTTACATTAATTTGTGTGATATTTTTATTATGAAGTGAAATTTAAATACAACTCTCATCAGTTATTTAGTTTGTAAGAGTCAGAAACTCCATCAGAAGCTCTCTGAAGCTAAAGTGTTAGTTTTAATTCTCTTTGAGCTGATTATTATTGTTAATTATTATTGTTATTCAGCTTCCAGGAGGATTAAAGCTCATATTAATAATCTGTGAAGTATCTGCTCAGGGTCTGATGAGCTGTTTCAAAAACTGAGTCATAAACTCAAACCAGGACGATCAGCTGCTCCTTTTCTGTCCTGCTTGGTCTTTGTGTTAAAGTGTGGTTGTTGCTGTTCAGAGCTGCTTATTGTCCTTTCTTAATTAAATCTGTTTCTTTCAGTTAATTAAATCGTTGTGTAGTCTCAGAAACCGAGGTGTCGTCTGCTGACGTCTCGTTTTGTCACATTCAGTTTCTGATGCTTTAAAACAGACAATGAGAAAAGCCTTGGTGCTGTAGCTGAAAAGCTTTTCCTCATTTATTAAAAACTGTTGCTGATTAATTTTCTGTTGACGTATCGACGGCTGAGCTCTGAATAAAGGTCAGTGTGTCACAGAGGGAGACGTCTGATTCTGCTGACCAAGAAATAAAACTGAAGAGAATCTGATCAAATGCTGATGTTGACATGGAGACTCTGCAGGGTTTTAATCGTGGAGATGTTTGTCTTTTATTTCACAGCAGTTAACACAGGTGTTCCACAGTGTGACCTCTGACCTCTCTAATTTAACCTGCAGAGTCGAGCTGCACGATCACACTGAATTATAATCAGGATCATTTCTACACTCACTCATAAACCCTCGATTCAGTTCTTCTCCCAGGTTCCTCAAAGTCCTTGAAAAGTCTCGGATGCAGGTTTGATCATCACTGATTCCTTCTCATCTGATCTGTTCTCATTTTAGTTTTGAGTTGAATTTCCTTGATTTGATTTGACCTGACGCTTCACTCTGATAAACTGACCAATGAAAACTCATTGGTCAGTTTATCAACATAAAATTAATGATTAGTTATTTTTAATTGCTGATTTATCACCTCATGTTATTTCTTCATTAAAAATACCACAGAAAGTGTCTGTTTCCAGCCTCTGACTCAGAGGAAGTCACTGTGTCTTAAACTTTTAAAGTTTTCATTTTTATTATTATTATTTTATTTACTGATTTTGTTTTTTAAATCTAAATGAGTCGGTTTCTTCAGCAGCAGAATGAGACGTTTTCATGATCCAGAGTTGACCTAATGTTTCCCTCTGAGCTGAACCTCATGCACTGACCTGATTAATCAATAATATTGATAAAAGGTTAATTATTTTAAGTCATTTCCATTCAACAGACTTTTAAATCTCATCTCGCCTCTGAACATTTTTTACTTTTATATCCAACAGTTTCTAAACTAAATAATCAGCAGACTGTAATGAAAGTGATGTTTAGGTGCAGCCCAACAGTCCCAACCTCTAACCTTTTCCAGGTCCTTAAAAAGTCTTAAATAAAGTCAGGATTTTTCAAACCCTGAATGTGAATTGATTGATTGATTGATTTTGAATCAGAAGATTGTAAGCACTAATCTGACCTTTTCCTCTTTGCTGAACCTGAAATCAGACTTTAAAGCTCATTTATCCTGAAGGTTACAGGTCAGATATTGGTGTTTTAGTGTGCAGCTCTGATATCTGCAGGCAGTCAGCTCCCAGCTCTGAGGGATTATTGCAGCAGAGGAGCAGTTGTGGCTCGGCCTGTCTGCTCAGCTGAAGCTGCACTTTGCTGCCATCGTGTCTCAGATCAGTTTTCATCAGTCGCTGAGGCCCAGAATGAACCGGCAGCAGCGACTGCTCTGCTCTGTCGTATCCCCGCCTCACCTCTCCTTCCTCCTCCTCCTCCTCCTCCTGTCGTTTCAGACGCACAGCGAGCTCTGCTGCTGCTGGAGGAGTACCGGGCCAAGCTGAACCACGCCGAGGACCGGCAGCTCCGACACTCCATCCAGAGGGTCATCGACATCTTCCAGAGCAACCTCTTCCAGGCTCTCATAGGTACGGTCACGGCCTCCTTAAACACCAGAAACACACAAGCTGCACAAGGTCACCACTGACCTGGCTCTGTTAGGTAGCTCTGTAGTCCTGGAAAGTCCCGATAAAATACACAGAAAACCTTGGAAAACAAGGATAAACTGTCTCAGCACCAGAAACTTATACATGAATAAAAAAACTCACTTTAGATATGGTGTAAACACAAAGAAGAAAACGATCACCTGTAAAAGTCTCCAGGATCAATTCAGAGCTGGATTGTTGTTGGATATGATATTTAAAAAACTGCATTATTGCCACATTGACAGTAGGAACAGACAGTGCTGTGCAGGATTTAAACAAACCTGTGAATATAAACAGTCACAGTTTTTCCTGGAGAAGCTAGAAGCAGCGTTAGCCTGTAACACAGACCCTGAAGAGGACTCAGTGTGTGTTCAGGTCTCAGTCAGTTTCTCTGCCTGAATCTCTGTGGTTCAGAGTTTTTAGTTTCACTCCCGTGTTCCTGTTTGTACTCTCAGTACCTCAGTACCTCAGTATCGGAGCTGTGTTAGGTTACTGCTGATGCAAACACAACCGTTCAGGAGTAAACACAGCAGTTTGTGGTGTTGCTCGGCACGACTACCCCCCCCCCCCGGAAACATCATAGAAAACCCCTGTTAGCTGCCTTGTGTTGATGCTTCTGGTGGTAACTTCTTAAATTAGTCGTGAGGAGTGTGGTGCTGTCTGCATGTTTGGTTGGATGTGCAGAGGAGAAGCGACTCTCTGATACTCTCAGCTCAGGTGTTTGCAGAGCGTAAATCTACCAGTGTTGCTGTGTCGGCCGAGTTTACGCCTGCTGACAGTGCTGTCAGCAGCCCAGCAGGAGAGACACTGCACAGTGTCCACGCCCAGATACAGTCCAGTTTACCTGGTCCTGGTTTTGATGCTGCAGAGTTCAGGCCGTGTTGTGAACCTTGAGAAAATAGTAAATCATCAGGACAGACGCTGGAGTGCAGAGTGAGAGTTATTTAGAAAGATAAATTCAGGTCAGGCCTTGTTTTCGTTCTCTGATATGTGTTGATTAACCTTTACACCCCTGAAAACTGCTGATGTAATTCTTCATTGAAGGTTAAATATCAGCCGATGAACGTCAGTAAACTGATGATGTTTAAACAGCTCCAGTCGACCTCTACGACCTCGTCATGTTTAGTGGATCTGTAGGAAAGAGTCGGGCGTCACAGCGGGGCGAGAGGTCGTAAAGTTTATCGGTGTGTTGGTGAGACTGTCTGAGTACGCAGCAACATCTGGGAGAAGGAAAAAAGAGTCTGAAGGAATGAACTCAGGGCACTGGACGGGAAAATGACGACTGTGTCAGTCTGCAACTAACAAAGCTGGGTGTAAGATACAGATACTTTCATTTTGTTGCCTTATTCTTTGATTAGTTGTCACCTGGTTTAAACCCTCAGACAGCTCTGTTGCCCAAACCTAGAAACCCTACCTTTAATGTACATCTGTGGTGGACTGTCATGTGCCCAGATAAAGACTTAACACCAAAGCATGTCTGCAGATATTTCAGTCTCTCCACTAATAAAAAGATCACAGCTTGATGAAGACATGAGGGAAACACACCAGCTGAAACTAGCTCAGTAAACCAGAGAGGAAGGTGTTCAGAGTTAAATCCTTCAGGTCAAACGTCCTGGAGGACGAGCGTCGTCCAAGGAGATTTGATCGGATGAAGGTCGGCGTCTGTCTTCACCCAGTCATATCAGTTCATCCTGTTAAACAGCCTGATGAATCAAAGTGTGATAAATGACAGCGTAACGAGACTGACAGCTCTTAATGAGCTCTTAACGAGGTCTTAACGAGCTCCTGGGCTTCAGACACTTAACTCAGTTTTTTAGCAGTGTTTCAGTTTGTCAGAGTGTCTGTCTGTTGAAACTGTTTTAATCTTTAGTTGGATTTCCACAAAAAAAACACTAATAATTTTTCTTGGAAGAGATGAATCCTCTCTAATGAAGCAGGAGTCACCCTACAGGTTTTCCAGCAGTCAGCGTTTGCGTGGTTGTGTTTTCATGTGACAGGCTGCCAGCTAACGGGACCTGAGTAAACGCAGTCACCGCTGCAGGGTTAACGGACGCCGAGCAGCAGGAATGTGGTCCGATCTGTTTGAGATTCCCAGGACTCGCCTTTTTAAAAGGTTGGGAATCGTACAAAACATTTAAGTCCTAACAAATACAGAAGAGAAGGAGCTAACACAGTGAGAGACAAATTAATTCATTAAAACAGCACAGATGCACTTCAGGTCTCATGAATGCAACATCTCAGTCATGCTGTGAGCATGACTTGAAATTTGGCACAAACGTCCACTTGGACTCAAAGATGAACTGATAAGAATCTGGTGGTCAAAGGTCAAAGGTCAAGGTCACTACAACCTTGCAAACTTGGCTGTAACTCAAGAGTTCACGCGCTAATTAAGTGCAACGGGACTGGTGGTGATTCTAGTTTTAAATAGCTAGTTTAAAAACCCAAGCCCAGCTTCTACCTGTGCCTTTCAGCCAGAAGCAACGTTACTTTAACTAGTGCTGCTGTCAACATGTCACAATAATGTAAATATTGCCACTGTAGCTGTAATTTATCTGTTTATCCACATGTGATTGGTTTTTTTTTTATTTAGCAGAATTTTTAAAAATAACTGAAACATTTTAGTGGAAACACAACTGATCCTTTGTCCCGCCCCTCGAGTGCAGACCAGCCAATCACAGCGTAGCATCGTCCAGCTCCCATCAGGGTCTGAACACTGTTCGTCTCACACTGTTGACTGGGATTTTTTCTGTCTGGTTTTGTTGATTAAATCCAGAATTAGACAAGTCCGATCAGGTGGGAGCAGAAACCTGCGAGGCTAACGTTAGCAGAGTTAGCATTAACTAGCACTTCCATGCTACTCTAGCCCCTGAAGGTGTACTGAATGATTTTAACAGTGAATAAAGACCAGCACTGCTTTACAGGAGCTGTGATGCTTCACCTTGCTGCCGAGTCAGTTTGACGACAGTAGATCCTTCTCTCTGCTTCTCTATGAAACTAAAAATCGGATAATACTCTTCAGGGAGTGCAGTTATCCAAGTCAGTACTCAGTACATTAATCACGTAATGTAATCACTTAGTTTGCTTTGTGTCATAAGGGAAACCAGCGTAAAGGAAACTAGTGTCACTCATTAAATGTTTATGAGGCTGAGTGTTCGAGTGGATGTGAACCTTTAAATTGGTCTCTTATACATCTCACAGTTATTAAATCCTTTAATTACTTCTCTTAGCACCAGACCATCAGTTTGATTTGATATCAGGGTTAATTTAACGTTATAATACGAACGGACTCACTGGTTCAGGAGGGAGGAAATGCTTCTTAACGACAGCGATGGCTCGATTCTTTTGGTTTCTGTTCATTCTGCAAACATCCAGTGGAGTCGTTCCTGCTCTCAGCATCTTCATCACTAATAGATGAGTGGAAATCATCAGTGAGAACTCAGTGGCCTGGTTCCTGCTCCCATCATCTTCATCTTCATCCTCCGTTTGTTTCCTCTGCTGCTTCAAGCACAGTCACATCAGACTGATTATTAAAAGAAACATCAAATAGATTCACACCTTCATGTTTTCATTGGTGGATCATTGAGGAAAATGACTCAAATGTTAATAAACTAATTGTTTCTGCTCGACCTGGCATCATTTCTTTATTCTTTGTTGCCTCATAAAGAGGTCCTAGAGTTAATTTGATTTAAACAAATTCAGGCTTTAGTATATTTTGTTGGGCCGAGGATTGATTTGTTTATGTGTTAACATTTAGTCATTTTATCCAAAACAACTTACAGTGAGGGACACTGAAGCTTCAGAGCAGAAGGAGAGCATGAAGAGCTATGAACTAAATCTGTTCAATAAGACAAAGAGCAGGAGGTAAATGAAAGAAGTTGACAGGAGGTGTTAGTTCAGCATGTTAGGGTGTGAAAATAGAGCATCCACCCATAGATGGTGATGCCAGACAACGATCCTTGGAGGAACACAGTGTCTGAGTTCAGATCCAGAAGTGTCTCTGTCGGCAGCAGCAGAGACCTGGGTTAGATTCAGGCTCCCATGGGTAGTTGGTGAAGGTCATGTGACCTTTTAGGTGATGAACCGTTGACATGTAGAGTGATGCAGGGATGATGTATGTTTGTAGTCCAACCCTGAAGTTAGCATCAGCCTGGTTCCCTTCACAAAAGCCAACAGGATTTTTTCATTGGATTTTGGATTATTACAGAAAATAAACTCTGTAATAAATGTTCAACAGATAATCTTCAGTCATCATCAGACTGACCCAACCCCAGTTCTTCATTAAACCACTGTTTAATGGCAGCGACTGGAGAGAAACAAAGACCTCTCTCTTGTTTTGTTTTACATGATAATCACATAAAAATTTCTCTTAATTTGGATGGTAGTCCGACCCCTGCTGACTCCTGGTAATTAACTTTATACTGTCAGATTGACTCTGCAGTGTTTCCTCTTGCTTCTTCTTCTCTGGTTGTCTGAAGCCTCGGTGTGTTTGTCACGCTCACCCTGACGTCCCAGCGTCTGAGTGTCACTGATGAAAAATAGATTTCTAACGCACAGTTTCCAATCTGCCAAACCCCCAAAAAGAGATGTTCGCAGCCTGATCGAGAACAGTGTAATCCCTCTGTGGACACAACGATTTACCCCCCAACTCCATAATCCACCCACCCCTCCCTCCACCACCACTGCTGATTTACAGAGACAGAGCTGTGTGCTTCAGTCTATGTTTTTCTTCCCATTCTTTCAGTTTGGACTGGCCTGATTCCTCTCAGAGAAACAGATGGCGTCCACTGAATCTTTTCAATTTAGTAAATCAGCGTTCAGTTTTCAGCCCTAAAGATTTGGACGTTACTCTGCCAATTGTAGCTTGTCTGACCTCAGCAGATTTTCATTGACCCAGACTTTGGACATCAAGGTTCAAGGGTCAAATCTGCGGCTGCAGCTAATGATTGTTTTGATTGAGTGATAAGTTGTCTGGTGTTTGAACCGGTGATGTCTTTTACAGTTTGTTTTGTCAGCTCGAAACTCAAATATCTTCAACCAATGGCGTATAAAAAGATGGCCGACATGACAGCTCCCAAAAGTGACGCCAAAACATTTCCATTGCCCCCTCAGTTCTCAGTGACAACAGACATTAAACAGCTTTATCCTGCCTTCAGACAGCTGCACATTTAACTTGTACCTGTGTTTCTGTGTTAACACTGAGACTGTATCTGAAACGCCACACTCAGAATGCTCTTATTGTGTAAACGCAGCTTGTGTCCACAAAATGTTTCCAGGTGGTTTCAGTAGAAAGCTCTGTCCACAGTCAAACACCTGAACAACATAAACACTGTTTAAACCCACCACCACGTTAACCAGCAGTCGTTCAAATATCACATTAATCAGAGAGATTAACGCCATCACCATCAGTCCTCAGTATGCCTGCATACTTGAGCTTTGAGAGTTTATACCAAAGAAAGGAGGTCATGTTACCTCAGTGATTCAGAAATGGTTCGGATGGATCGGGTTGCTAGTTAGCATCCGCCGACTGAGTGAAGGGATTTAAGCTGAAAAGACGCCATGACACATTTAACCAGGTTAATGTGGACGTGGACTGTGGTTCAACAGTTCGACCTGCTGAACATCAGTCTGGAGGACTTTTCTCTGATCTCATTTGAAGGTCAAACACTCTGTGATGTTTCTCAGGGAAACCCTTCCTCTGTCTTCCTTTGAATTTAAACGTCTTAAAATGTCCCAGTTACACCAGTTGTTAGTTTTGGGTTGTGACAGTGTTAGCTGACCTCTGCACACACTCTGGGTGTGGTGAGTTCGTACTGTAGGTTTTACTGGAGTCCTTGTCGTTGTGTACTTTGCCACAGAGCTGCTGCTCTGATAGCGACAGCAGTCTAAATAGGTGTGGTCTTTTCTTAGACTGTACAACAGAAGCTGTTGTGTGAGAGTCAGCAGTCTAACTGGTTAATATGATCAGCCTGCTCTCACAGAAACAACTGTTCTCTGATCAGACTTCCCGTCTTTTTACGACCAAACTTAATTAATTTATGTTGAAAACAGTTGAACTTCTTTGTGTCCAGGCATGTGCCACTCTCAGTATGTCATCTCATGATTATTTGGTCCTCTGTATTATATGTTCATTTAAATACTGCAGTTATTGGTGCACATTTAATTATCCATGGTCACCTTTCTGCTGTGCTACAACTTTAAAGACCTTTTTCTTCCTATAACTTTTAACCTGCAGCCAAAGGTTAATCTACAGATTATTTTTTGATTAACAGTGAGTCAGTTTGTTCAGAAAACAACAGAAAACGTATCCTTACGTATCCTTACAGAGTGTGTATCAGCCTCTGTGGAAACCGCAGAGCTGCTGTCAGACACGAAGCTCTAACTTGGGAAACAGCTCGCTGGGTTTCACTGTAAAATGATCAGTCTCCCACAATTCCACAGAGGTCTCTCTCTTTTTATTGGACATCAATACAGCGCTGTGTTTAAGGTCGTCCCAGAGGACGTTCAGACTAACAGCAGAGAAACCTGCTCAGCATAAAAAAAAGAGTTGCAGTTCAGGGGAAGGGGAAAATCCTCAGAGCAAAACCTGAATTTCTGAGATTAAAGTCTGAAATCACAAGAAAAAAGAAATCAGAAATCTAGATAAAATCCCTGAACAATCACAAATTTACGAGAAAAAAAACTGACTGAATAAAAGTTTGTTTTTTGCAGCAATGCTCTATTTTGAGCTAACTAAGAATTTTATTTATTCTATTATTCCTTTATTCTGAAAGGTTCTGACTAAAGTTCAGTAGATTCTGTTGCTGCTGGGCAAACCTTTGAAACAGAGGTTCTAGCCAGCCCCGACTTCTACAACAACAGGAGGATAAAACATTCATTATGCGATGAGGCAAAACTGCTCTTAACTGGGTTGTTTTGTTTGACCAAGACTTGTAGCGAGGTCCCCAGAAGATAAACCCTGGTGATTTTGGTGCAGCTTGGTCCTGTAACAGATTTCCTGTAACTGTGTTGGTGCCAAGGGCCTGTTAAGACTTTTCATGTCAAACGCTGGTGATGCTGCATGAAAAACCAGAGCATCACCACAGTCAAAAGGCTTCACCCAGTGGGGACCATGAATGTCTGAACCAAGTCAGTCCATCCTGTCTGTGTCTGAAAACACAGAATTAATGCAGTCACTGTGAGGAGAGAAAAAACTGAGACTGGAAACAAAGACAGAAACTTGGTATTTTTAGTTCTTACATCAGCTTCTGTACTAAGTTGATATTTGGAGCTATTTTCAGTCATCAAAGACTCTTACATAACATCTGATGATATCAGTGAAAAATCATGTCTTTGTTTTCTGTGATCTGGCTCCATCTTTTCTGACAACTTCTCAGTAAATATTTTTCTTGCAGCTGGTTGTATCACAGTATTTAGACCTCCTGATATAAATGATAGTTTATGACCTGTGTGTTGTTTTTCTTCTTTATTAATCATGTGGAGTCAGAGCAGAGTCGGTCTGAAGCTGCACAGATTACAGAGTGGAGTTACTGCAGCAGCTCCACGTGGCACTGCTGTGCTGTCACTGAGGCATGTGAGGCTTTTACTGTGAAAGGGCCGAGCTGCAGGAAGTCTGGCTGTGCTGGACTGACAGGAATCTGCAATGTAGAGTTCAGTTTCCACTGAGTCTCACCATAATTTATATTTACTGACGGTGAAGGGAGAGAGTTGTTCTCTCTGAGGACAAAATGTTTTCATCCTGGAGTTTAAGTTGAATATGTTGAATTAATGTTTATCTGCAGAACGTTTTAGTTTATAAAAACTCATTGCTGTTGCTATGGTTACACCTGGTGTCCAAACTACTCTGGGGTTTTCGTGCCCCTAAAATGGAGACTTTTGGAAATGCTGCTGGACCCCGTTTTAGTTTGAAAACTCTGGCGTTGTGTTTCAGTCTGAACGGACAGAAACGATGACGCCCATGTCACATCCTGAACACTGTTTTTTCTTGTATTAATCGTACATATTGTGCATAAATGCCAGAAATCCACATCAGAAGCTGTTTGTCCTAATGCTGCTCCCACAGATAGATCTTTGAGTTTAGTTTGAATGAACTGTAAGTTACAGCGTTATATATCTCATGACCTGAGCTCGTGTTGAAACTTGGCTGCTAACAGAAGCAGTTTCACCCCCTGGTGCAGTCTAAAGGCTGATCAGATTTTGAGGCCAGCAGCTGCAGTGATCGTCATGAGGAGCTGTTGAAGTGCTGATCTGATGGTTTATGGGAAAACATCTGTGCCGGCCGACGGTCAGCTGCCCCGCCGAGCCAAAGAAAGCCTCGGTTATTTTAGATCTCTGCTGCTCTGGAAGCTCTCCTCAGGATTGTGCGTCCAAAAATAAAATAGCATGTTGGATGTGGCCGCTGGGCTGGAGGCTTTTTATAATATCGGCCTCTCGTAAACAGACTGAGTGTAGCAGGGACAGGCTCATAATATCAATCGAACAATCAATCAGTCACGATTAATGAGCGTGTGAAGGGAAGCTGAATGTGCACACAACAGTCTTCACTTTAATGACATGACACGGCTTGTTGCTGAGGGTATTCTGATCCCAGATATTTATCTCAATGACAGGGAAGTCACAGCTTTAATTGAAAAGGAAAACTAAAACTAAATCAGCAAAGCAGAAGAACCATGTGGATCTACATTTCTTAGCCAGTGGTTTTAATAAGATGCACAGTTTTCTCAGTGCAGGTGATTCACTTCTTCTCTCATCTTCTTCCTTTACTCTGTCCAGGACTTTCTTCAGTTTCATACCAGTTTTTGTTGCAGCTTTTTACAGACAACCAGTAAAAGTTCTACAAAGATACAATCAGTTCTTGAGACGACAGTATAATACTATAGCGCCTGTTATTTATGTTATCAATGCAACAGTAGTGGAGGAAGTACTCAGACCTTTACTAAAGATACAGGTTTATTTTGCTGATGACGTTTTGTGGTTTACAGTGATTTTAGAAGAGCTAACACAAATGTATACCACATATACCTGGCAAGGTTTCATAAAATACTGTAATAAACACTCAATAAAATACCCACAGCAACAAAAATATGCAGTAATTTACTGATAAATAATCATTCTTCAGGGTTTTTAAAGCTCTAACACAGCTCAGAATAAGAAGGGTAAGGGTTTAATGGATTCATTGATAATGACAATGAATCCTTTATTTGAACTTAAAGGATCACTCCTGCATTGTTGAGTTTGGGCCTTAATTTCCACATTTTTGGGTGAAAATAAAGGTTTGTGATCTCTGTGATGTTTTGTGTAATGAGTGTCTGTCTCTGTCTCCCTGTGCTCTATCAGATATCCAGGAATTTTACGAAGTGACCTTATTGGACAGTCAGAGATGGGCAGAGTCTTCCAAGGGGGCGGACCCCATGGCGCCTGTCAACCTGTGGGACTTCTCCAGCCTTCAAAGCACAACGGTGACCTCGGACACTCTGCCCAGCCTTAGCACCAGCATCGAGGTAAGAACAGACGGTACACTAACAGACTTTTGGACTCTCTTGAACTCTGGTCAGGACGTCGTCTGGACTGAACCCCTGTGTTTTGGGTGGTTGAGATGGTTTCCTTTAAACTCTTTGTTGCTTCTAAACTGGTCTGTTCTCTTTAATGTTGTTTCTTGGTAACGGCAACAGAAACAGAACAGCCCTCAGTAAAAATAGAGAATAGTAAAAATAGATCTCACTTTTCATCAGCATTACAGGGTGATGACTGAAGGTGCTTTTGTTTGATATAAAGTGCTTCAGTCTCCTGCGTGGAGGAGACGAGGAGC
The DNA here is from genome assembly GCF_001640805.2 of Lates calcarifer. Taxonomy (NCBI): domain Eukaryota; kingdom Metazoa; phylum Chordata; class Actinopteri; family Centropomidae; genus Lates; species Lates calcarifer. Next base: position 1,058,129 of record NC_066836.1, on the reverse strand, counting down.
CTGGATTCAACTTTTTATCTGAGCAGTCAGTGTTGAGACTCATCTGTCTCGTCTGGGTCTAACTGAAATCTGTCTCTCAGAGGACTGACACTGTCATCTGCTCCTGTTTTCTGCAGCTACAACCAGCTCTTCGACAGGTTCAGAGGAATTTAACAGTTTATGATCCATATTAGAAACCACATGGGAACCACACTTTTGGTTTGGCTCAGTCTAACTCTGGAGCGTTTACCCATGTAGTTTGGTTTGTTCAGAGAATCCAACCTAAATTGCTTTCAAATCAGTCGACTTGTTGAAATAATCTCTCAGGATCCGCCTCAAAAATGGCGAGATTGTTCCTCAACATGTTGAATCTGCTTTTCATTATTTAGCAGCGAGCTGACACCTCGGCCACTTGGAGTTTGTCGTAGTTAATTGCACGGACAGGTACGCTGGAGATACCCAGCTCTGTGGCAGTGTAACGTATTCATCCATCTGTTCATATCATCCCAGCCCTTCAGGACTGGGGTCGTCGTCCATGTTCTCTGCCACGTCTGAATTCAACAGCTCACTTCTTCACCACGCTGTAAGACGACTGCTTGAAGGGCGATGTCGTCCATTTTCTCAGACAGAGCTGACTTTCAATTTTCAACGACCCGAAACAAAAACCACAACAAACTGTCCTCTGATTATGGTTCAAGATGTCTTGTTTTTCTTCTGATTTTGCGACATAACAAAGTAAACCGAATACTTTTGGGTTTGTTCACTGAATACAACGAGCTATCTAAATACATCAGCTTGTTTTAGTTCGTTAATCAAAGAAAGACTTGGGTTTTATCAGTCAGACTTAGATTTTCCTGTTGGTCCATCACCAAAACTGTCCAATACAGAGCTGCAGGACTGATCCTAAAACCAGGAAGTCAGTTAGCATGTTAGCATGTTAGCTCTTCCTGTTGTCAGTGTGTTTCTGGTTAAATGTGTGAAATAAGGTCTGTGGTTTTAACACAAGCTCAAGACATTTTCAGGTTTGATTCTCCGACATAAAATGGGTCAGTAAATCCCCCACTCCTGATGTTTGAAGCTTTTACGTGTCTTAAAAAAGGCGGTTGCTAACGAGTGTCTAAATGAGACTACAGAGGTTGTCGGGGACGTTAACGTTTACTCACCTTTACAACAGACTCAATTACAGGTGTGAACGGTGTCACTGAAGACTGTTTCACACCTTAACCTGTTTGACGCTTCTGTTCCTGACGAAGAGCGAATCAGAGCTGGAAACCTTTTTGCTTTGCTTCACGTAGTAAACAGACCATAACAGGGAGCAGACGACAGATCTGAGAGTCCCCTCGTGAGATAAAATCTTTTCTCTGATCAGTCCGAGTGTTGGTCATGAACATCGTCTGATTCAGATCAGCGACTCGTTATCTGGAGCGTCACTAATTTTAACATATTTCAGTGGCCTGAGGATGAAGAAACTGACTCAGAGCTTTCAGTTAGAATCAAAGGAGAACGATATGTTGTTGTGGAGAAACTGTTCAGCTCTTTATATTGATCGGCTGATTGATTAGCTGATGTAAGTGATGATATGCTCTTCCTGAGCGGTGGAGCTGAGCCTCCATCTCTCCTGTCTGATGATACTTTTGTTGCATCAAAAGTATCTCGACATAAAGACATTAGAGGTTGTGTCATCGCTCTTCTTGTGTTTCTGTTGGTTTCTGTGGCTGACCGTGTTTGTTTGTTTGTTTGTTTGTTTGTTTGATTCTGGCTGCTGCTTCTTTCCCACTCAGCATCACTCAGGTGCATTCTTTATGTTTCTTTGGCGTCTTGTCGACATGTTTACAGCGATGTGATGGAGTCCAGGGGTCGGTGTGTTGTTGACTTGAGGTGAACCAGGAGTTAAGTCATGTGACCTTGAAGCCATGTTGTTTTGTCAGGAAAAGATTCAGTGGTTTGATTATTATATGTATTTTTTAAAATACATATGTTTCGTTGCGTTGGACAAACCGTTGGACTGTAAAACCAGATGTTTTTATACTGTCTTGGTCAGAGTCTGTCGACCACTCGATCAGTCTTTTCTGACCTAAGAGAAAAGTAGTAATTAGAAAACACTGGTGAATCCCTGAAATCAGTGGATAAGAACAAAATAAGATAAAGTTTGTTTGTGTATCACTTCCTGCACGAAGCTCATGTTTCAGGGTCGAACCGTTCGACCGTCTGGACGCTCCAAGTCTGCAGATTTTATCAGCTGCAGTTAATTAACTGCAGAATTAAACTCTGCAGAGTCTAAATAATTATAATAATCCTCGGGTCAGACTCTTCTGTCAATGGACACTTACTGTGGAGGATGACCATGTCGTCCTCTGCCCTTGTTTTATCTCTGAGGATGAGGAGAGTTTTAAATGTCGTGATATGAAACCAGTGATTACATGAGGAACAAACTGCAGCTTAGTAAAAACAAAGATGATCAGTCTGTCATTATCCCAGTCTGAGATGATAAAATCAGACAAAGTGATCTGCTGTGTGAGTTTGTTACTGGCAGCGAGCTTCTCTCATTTCTCTATAATCCACAGTTTTCATAACAGTTCATGGGGATGAGCCAGAAGTTGGAGAATAATCCACAAAATGTCATTTTCTGCCCTGAAATTGAATTTTAAAGCTAAAGATTGTAGAGGAGAATCAGTAAACAGCTGGTGATTGGATTTATGCAGCATTATTCTCATAGTTCAGACCTCAGTCTGAGAGAGAGAGGGAGGAACAAAACAAACTGTTGTGTTTAAGAACGCACACATTAACCTTCAGAAATAAATGAACTTACAATAAATACACATAATATCTCATTAATTAACTTCACATAGTCACTGTCTGGAGAAAACTTTTCTGAAAGGTTCAGAAAGTATTCAGACCCCTCCGATATTTTCATATTTTGACATGTTGTAACCTCATGCGAAAATTAAAAAAGTCTACAATCAATACCCCATAAAGACTTATTGATTCTAATATTAGATGACAGTTATCATCTTTGAGAAGCAGCGAATGTTTGCTCTGGGAAATGAATGTAATCGATTGTCAAACAGCTGCAGATTCATTTTCTGTTGTTGTTACAGCGCTGCATGTTCCCACAGACTGTGAACTCACCACAGAGAAACCTCTCTGATTCACCTCTTTACGATGCAGTAAAACATCCTGTGCTGCCAAATTTCAGAATAACGTGTCTGTCCAATGAACTCTTGTTGTTTTTTTAAGGTTTATTTTTTCGTCTTTTGATGGAGCTAGGCTAACAGTTTCCCTCTGCCTCCAGTCTTTGTGCTAAGCTAGGCTAATCATGTCCTGGAGGGACAAAAACGTTGGACTGCTCCTTTAAAAGTGAGACACCATTTAGCCCTGCATGTTGGTCAGAAGCTGTTCACCCGACCATCTGAGCCTCCTCGTTTGTTTTTATTCCATCTGATCCTGTCATGAGCTTTCAGCTTTTGTTTTGCCTGAGGAAGAGCATAAACGATTTTCTCTCTGCTGACGGAGCTGAGTCGTCGGCAGCTGAATCACACTGGTGTTCGTCACAGCTGCAGGTCCTCTGTGTTTCAGCCCACAGAGCAGGACTCAGGTGGTTTGTTTTACCTGTCTGGAAGTGCCAGATTAGTCGGTTTGATCACATGACTTGATCACATAACTTTAATTCATTCCCGACAGAATGAATTGTAACAAACAGAGAAAAGGTTTTATTAGACAGAAACGGCTTCCTGTTAGATTCATAAAAATGTGCATATGCCTGGTTCTGTTACGTGAATCTGGACGCACGTGCACGAGCCTCATTTCCATAAAACAAACGTTAAAACAGCCTGAATCAACAGTATTTTCCTGTAAGGTTACGTCTCTCTCACCTTATGTGTCAGGTCCTCCTCATGAGGGACGTTCCTAAAGACGAATTTCCTCGGATGATTTAAGGACTCATCGACGAGTCTAAATGTCTTTTCACACTCCCTGTGTTTTTGTTGAGTATTACGCGGCGAAAAAGTGAATGAGGTTGATTTTCACAATCACACAGTCTGTCAGAGAGTCTGGGTCAAAGGATCCTGGGAGTTGGTCCTCAGCCTCATCAGCAGGACCTCAGACTGTCCCACCATCATCTAAAAAAATACGTCCACAGGCGGCCATGGTGGAGCTCCAGCTCCTTTTAGTATTTTGCACCTTTGCGTTTTTTATTGGCGTCGTTCTGTACGTGAAGAAAAAAAAAACGTTAAGATTGAGCAGAACCTGTAACCTCCAACCTATTTTCAGGTTGTCTGTCCGTCTGTTCATCTGTCCAGCGCTCCTCAACGAGTTACCTCAGTAACACCTTAAAGGTCAAAGGTCACTGTGACATCACCAGACACGTTTTTGTGCCAGATCAAAATCCAGATCAAAACCACGCTGGTTTTATGAGATCTCATGTGCTCCACTCTCACAACAGTCGACCATCCTTACACTGAATAAAACACTACTGATTAGTTTAACTGGCGAGGATTTGTGTTGTCGACCAGTGAGGATAGAAACATTGATGAATCCTGCACATCCCTGCTGCTCGTCTGTGCGTGGTTTTTGTGCATACACATCCTTTATAGATCTGGTCCCAATGTGGTCCTGGAGCAGAATTCAGCATCTAGAAGGACCAGGAAAACCTGAAGAGGGTGGTTTGTCTTCAGTGAAACGTGAGATTAACTGAACAAGGTTCAGAGAAAAGCTGCTGGAAAAATGAATCAGTGCAGTATCGAGGAGACGGGATCTGGACACATGGTGACAGAGCTTTAATAAGGCTGCATGTCTGCATCAGTCACAGCTGTTGAATTGTGTTTGTTGATGTTTTTGGTCCTGGTCTGGCTCTGAAACAGGTTCACCACAAACCTCAGACACTGTACTGCAGATCCAGGTTGAGCCCCGTGTGCTGTCTGCATTGAATCCTTCTCTTTCTGTCCTCTTTTTTTTCTGACTGTAAACTCACGTCGTCGCTCGTAGGACTCCCCCCTCCTAAACGAAATCCTGCACACGTTGGCTCAGGCCAAACGCTCGCCACAACACGACCCACAAGTAAGTACTGGACGCCTGCTGGTTGGTGGGAGGGGGTGGTGTTGGTGTCGTCCACCTTCGCCGCATGTCCCATCCAGTCCTCATGTGCTTTGGGACCATCAGAGGGGGGGCTGGGCTGGGGGGCTGGGTCCAGGTCGTCCAGGTGGCCTCAAGGTGTCGCTGTGGTTCACTGACACTAATCTGGAGCCTGAATGTGACTGAAGTGAAACCAGAGGAGGAATCTTTGTTTTCAGACGCAGCTAAAAACTCATCAACACGACTTCATCTGAAGATTTAAAGACTAACGAATCATGTTTGAATTAATCTGTACAGTTAGAAAAATCAGGAAGAGTGGAAACTTTCCACAGGGAACTAGATTTAAAACAGGAAATTAAAGATTTGTTAAACAAAAAACCAAAACCGCTGTGTTCATGAACTCTAATCTTTATAGGACAACACAGCGACGTAGATAAACAGTGACAGGACGGTCACTCACTGAGAACATTACAGATAAAACTAAATAAAATATTTTATCCTTCTCTGAATGACACAAGTAAATTCTGAAAAAGAAGAATTAATACACCTGCTGACAAATGATTAAAATATAAATATTCGGAGCCAAAATGCTGCAGTGTAGAAGATGATGCATGTATATGTTGGGATTAATAAAATAAGATTATTAGAGAGTATTAAATATCAGTCAAAAATAAAGTAAAACGACAAGAGAAAGAGAGGAAGCTGAATATAAAGGTGGTGTTGATGAATACCACTGTAATACCATGAATTCCAGCAGGATTTCCTCTCTGGTTTTACAGAACGTTTCAGGCCTGATACATAAAAAGAAAACGTCTCCAGACGTCAGAACAGCGACACGTTGAGGTTCGTCTGTGTTGGGTTCAGGGGTCATGGTTCATTGTGCTTCATTCATTTTGGTCCATGTTGTTTGGGTCTGAACAGTACACCTCCTGTCCTCAGAGCTGCCAACGGGTCGGACACAGATCTAACGTTACAGCTCACATCCTCCATCAGCAGCTTCAGAATAATTAGACTGAACAGTCGACTCAGAACACGACGATGTAAACTGTTTATATTAGTCTTCATTTTATTATAAATGTCAGACAGTATCTTTGTTAACATGTAACATGTACTTTACCCTAATAACACAATACACATTTTAGATTAAACTGTTTGTAAGAAGACAGAGTCAAACAATCAGAGTTTACAGTAGCCAGTATCACGTTTCTGTTGTTCAGTAAATGAAAATATCACCGGCCAAAATGTCCAGTGGAAAATACATCACATAAACAGTCCATTATGATATATTATAAAATATAAGAATATAGCTGGGCCTTATTTTCCCATGTAAATGACTGATAGGGACAGAAAGCTTTAGAATCGATGCAGCAATCAGTACCAGACTCCATTAATAAAAACAGGAATTTTACTGAGCAGAGCACAGGAGCTGCTGGAATACCACTGCTCCATCTGTTAGTGTGTTTGTGTTACTGTGTGGCTGTAAAATGCATTCAGATCCTTTACATCAGTAAAAGTACCACACAACAACACAAACACACTCACAGATGGAGGCAGTGGAATTCCAGCAGCTCCTGTGCTCTGCTCAGTAAAATTCCTGTTTTTGTCAATGGAGTCTGGTTCAGATAAAACAGGATGTTTCTGGTTATAGCAGCAGCTTTAACCAAACTGAATGTTATTAAAGATAATTTTAACATAAACCTGAAAATGACCCTGGGACCCACCTCCACCTGTTTGTACTTCAAAATAAAAGTCCTGTTTATAAAGCAGAGCGTCAGTGAATCCGACTCCGACTCAGAGAGACTGGAGCTGTGCTGATGTTCAGGACCTTCATGGTGGTGGTTCATGTGGATTTCAGTTCTGGTTCCTGTGCAGGTTTCACAGTCATACGTTGTTGACTCTTTAGGTTCCTCTGTGTGTGTGTGTGTGTGTGTGTGTGTGTGTGTGTGTGTGTGTTGTCATGTCGTTCTGCTCTCGGCCATCCTCACATCTGCTCATACTTTAAAGTTTCTGTAGGAGTAAATAACTGAATGTTGAACAGTGAAGATCTGAGTGTTTGTACCAGCTACAGGTTTTTTCCTGCTGCAGAGTATTTACCTACTTTTCACCAGCGTGACCCACTTATGCAAATCCTCACTGTGAAGCTTCGACCATAAACAAACACCGTCCATCGCTTGTTGCTCTGTTTGCAGCAGCTGTGATTTCTGCAGGGTGAACACAGACAAACAGCTCGGAGTAACGCTGGAGTCGATTCATGTCAGAGTTTAAGGTCAGAAAGAGGTCACAGTATATCTGTGTTCATCAAAGATTCACAGGAGGTTCATACAGGAGCCGTGAACGGCCTTAAACGTGATCAACAACATTAAAATCAGTTCTAAAACACATCAGGTAAAAACACTGAATGAAGCAGTTTCAGGTCAAATTCTGTTTCTTTGGCGGACACAGGACATAAAGAGCAAGTGTAGGGCTGTTAGCTGAGCTGCCGCTAACGTTAGCTTGTTTGTATGTTAGTATTCATTCAGTGTTCGTGTTTCAGGAGGTTTTTACCAGGAGCTTAATAATTTTCAGAAGTCTCCTCCTCTCCAAAACAAACCAGGTGATTAAAACCAGGAAAAATGTTTTAAAAAATCAGTTTCAGGACAAAAATCTGTGTTTCTTTGGCGGACACAGGACATAAAGAGAGAGTGTACGGCTGTTAGCTGAGCTGCCGCTAACGTTAGCTTGTTTTTAGGTTAGCATTCCTTCAATGTCAATTATTCAGAGCTGAATTCTCCTCAGAGGTCTCCTCCTCTTCAAAACAAACCAGGTGATTAAAACCAGTAAAAACACTGAATTAAACAGTTTCAAGTTAAAAGTCTTTGCTCAGCTCAGTTTGTCTGATCCAAACGTCCGACGACTAAAATCCTTCACACACTCTAACAAAAACTCAAAAGCTTTGTGATTTATCATCATCTATGTCTTTAATTTCCTCTGACCAAATCTGAAGTCGATCTTATAAAGTTCCTAGTAGGAGTCTGTTAAAGTACAATGCTCAGAAATGGCAAAAACTGCACAGAAATTGCACAGGAAATTCAAAATGGCTGACTTCCTGTTGGGTTGACGTAACGGTCCAAGAGGCTTCTTTTGTAAGTCTTGGCACATTTGCCAAATGTTGCCCACTGAAGACAGACTAACCCCAATGTCAGAGGGTTTCTGGGGCGCTATACAGCCCAATTTCTACCGCTCATGAAGAGATCAATAAAATATAAAATTGTCTAAAAGTTTTCGAGCATGTTTAGGCCCTCAAAAATGCGATGAACTTTTGTGGAGTGGAGAGTAAATTATTTTATCCTTATTATATAAAAGTAAAAATAACGATGCAGTCAGGATGAGTTCAGTGTCAAAGACTGTTCTTATAAATAAAGAAGAAACTGGCTCTTTGTTGAAGTTAAAAGTTCCTGAATCGAGACTTTACAGTGACATTAAAATCGGATTCATGGTGACATCACTTCCTGTGGAGGCTAAATGCTAAATAAGGAGGCATGAAACACGCCATATGATGGTGACACACGTGGAGGGGGGGGACATGACAGATTCATGGGACTGTAAAATATTCATACTTGTGATTCCCACCTGCCCACGCTCCTTCGTCTCCTGCTGCTCCTCCTCCTCCTCCTCCTCCTCCTCAGCCATGTGGCGTTGACTCATACATGTAACAACGAGCTGCTGCTGCAGAGCTCGAGTCCAGGACCTGAACCAGGACGTCAGTAGTGATCTGACATGAAGGACTCGCTGCTTCTTCTTGTTACATCGTGAGACGATCAGACAATCGATTAGTTAATCAACAGAGGATTACATTATCAGATTAAATGATTCATTTTCCAAATGTCAGGAAAGTGCTGCTCTGCTTGGAAAACTGAATCTCTGTCTTCTGTCGTTATTATACTAAACAGTTGATTAGTGATTGAGAAAACCATCAGTAGACTAATCAGTAATGAAAATAATGGTTTTTTGAGTTTTTTTTCCAAGAAGAACAAAAAGCCTGAAATTTGCTGTTCCCACAGTAAACTGAATATTTTTGGATTTTGGACGGAACGAGTGATTTTAATCTGAGTTTAACCTGTTGGTAACTGTATTATTGATCGAGAAAAAGCAGGTTAATCGATAACAGATTAAATTTCCACAGTTGAATGAATGATTATGAGAAAAGTTGTAATTAAGTCTGTTTTTTAAATTTACATTTTAGTTTGATCTCAGTGCTTTGAGTCTGATTTTCAGTATTTTACTCATTGTTTTATATATTTCTATATCCAAAGGTCAGTGTTTGTCTTTATCAAAATGTTTATTTGAACATTTGCATTAATGTTCAACTCGTAACCATGACACTTGAAGTTCAATAAGGAGATCAGAGGCTTTATGAACTAAAAATACCACCCTGAATATACCGCATTTATTCATTCTTTAGAAAACAGCCTCATAGTTTAGTGAAATCAGTGATTTTTCAGTGTTATTGATCAATGAAAACGACCTGCTCGGTTTCAGTTACGCAATCATACAGTACAGGTACTACAGCGTTGCCTTCAGGTGCTATCGGAAAAATTGTATTTTACTTGAAACGTCCGCGAACAAACAAATAAAATGGAAAACTGGACTGGATGAAGGGGAATCTGAGGAATAACGTCTCTGATGTTATTAACAAACAGAGAGATTCTGTTATATCCCCCCCAAACATCACTGTAGTTCTATATGATGTCGTATAATAAGTATAATACGATGTCGTTTTCACAAATCTTCTTGAAGTACTCGAGTGTTATTTAAAGGCTACAGCAGAAATAACTTGATGTCAGTTATAACAGCAGCTGTACTCCGTTACTTGAACCCATCCCCCACCCGCCCACCCCAGTATTACTCAGGGAAGAAGTGTCTGAAGATGCAGGGTGTTGAGTTTTCCCACAGCTCCTTAAACGCAGCGTCAGTGTTTGAGGAGCGGGGGTTCAGCGAGTCCTGCTCCCGCTGAGCTTCGGATACCGGGATGAAGGAGAGCCGGGGGAGGGATGAGGTGGCTCTCCGGTGAGCTCACACACTCTCTTGTCGGTAGATAGTCGCTGTCGGTTGGTCGGTGTGTGTGTGTAACGGTATTCAGGAAGAGAGAGACTTAATGAAACCGTGAGCCAACTGCCAGGCTGAGCTCGCGCGGCGGGAGTGACGAGATGAGATGCTGATGTTCCCGGGCTTTACTCCCGGCTCGGAACGATGGACTGCATCTGTATTGTCACGACTAAGGTAACGCCCGAAAAACCTCTCACAATAAAAAACACACAAACACTTTCGATGATGATTTTACTTAGATATAAGTCGGTGTTAAATTCGGCTTGTATATCATCCTCCAAACGGCACTTATTTTTAGTAAAAAATCAACTTTTTTGGAACGGTTCACTTCACATTCCCATGGTCATCGCTCACTAAAACAGCGTCGTTAACCAACGAAGGCTGGTAGAAAGTGAGGGTTGTACTTAAATGTAATGCATCTATATGAATTCTATCGCTGCCGAATTTAAGAGAAGACTGCTGACATATAAATCCTGTTACTTTGTACTTTTACACTTATGTGTTTTTTTTCCAGACATGTAAGATTTTTTTAATTTGTGTTCTTTCTTAATGGGAGTTCGGCGCAACGGGATTTTCAGTTTGTTAAACTGATGATTTCTGTCTTCTTCTTCTTTTTTTTTTTTTAACACTACAGAGACGTTAGGTAACTGCGGAAATAAGGTACTGTTGTTTGACGATGACAGGTGTTGGTTATTGATTAACGGTTTACTGTCTAATCCCTGTATCGATCACCAACGTGGCTGATCAGGACAGTGATCAGCCAATACTTTATAATTGGAGTATGTAATGTGTTTTAAACAGCTCTCCCAGTTAAACATAAGAAGCTTGATGGCTTTAATAATGACCTGATGAAACTTGAAAGCTCAGCGTCCCATTGCCCTTTAGTTTCTCCTTTTCCTCAGTCACATAATTAACCTTTATTCCTACAGAAAAACCTAATACTGCTCTTTATAATCTGACAGCTGCTGTGTATCTTCACTGTAGTTAATGAAGAAGCAAAGGTTCATTTTCCACCTCCCACACTTCATTTCAGTCCAGTTTGGAGGACTTGAACCACTGACCTTGTGTCTTTGTGTTATCCAGGCTGCTGCTGTTATTTCTAGCTCAGTGCAGTCCTGGAAAACCTTGAGAATCCGAGACTAGTTTCTCAGTTATATAAAACATCCAGAACAGAAAGAAAAGCTGAAGCTAAAAGATGCATTCAGGTCCACAGATGTTTTCTAATGGTTGAAGGTTCCTGGGCCAGACTCTCCACCTGTCCCCAGGTTTGTATAAGCTGTGGGTTTACAGGGTGTTTCTGGTTTTGGTTGCTTTTTATTCAAGATTTAAACATTTGTTTGAACGTGGGGTGAAAAGTTCGTATTCAAGCTGTGATGACCTGTTGGAAATGTAGGCTGCAGACTGTTTGAAGTCGTTTGTTTGTGGTCAACAGTTCGACCTGTTGACCTGTCAGTAAACTAAGCTGACGATAATGCAGTGTTGACGACAGCGAGCAGAGCCGACACATAAACATCTGAGAAGCAGCGTGTGGAAGTGGTCTGGGTTCTACGGACAAAGATAAGGCTGTTTGTTTAATCTGTGGACTCAGCTGCTAGCTTAGCATCTGTAGCAGAAAGCTAATAAAGTAACAAAAATAATGACGTGTTTTGGGGGAGTGGACTAGCACATTTGAATTGTATTGGCGAGGTGAAAAAGCTCTTCCTCTACACAAAGATTCTGCTTGTCAGATTGAATTTTATTTAATGACAGAACCTTGTTTTAGTGAAACACCAAAGAAATGATTTGAGTCAGTCGTAGAAAAAGTCTTTATTGAAGCCATGTTTGCATCGTATGAGCACAGAGATAATGATGTGAGATCTCCTGCAGTACTAATGTTTTCATGTTTTATTGGATTCTCTCTGTAACGCTGCTCTGAAGAAGCAGCTCTGCTGTGTGATGGCAGGACGATGACCTGACCTTTGTCCGTCTCTCTGACTCTGTGTGTGTCTGTTTGTTGGTTTTAAAGGAGTTTTAGTGCAGTTGTGTTGAGGAGAAGGAGGCTGATGCTCGACCTTTAAAAATGTCCCATCGTCTGACGCCTGAGATGAATTAATGCTGTTGGTTTGTGACCACAAGACTGAACAGAAGTCACATAGGACATTTTCAGACGACTTCTTTATCAGTGCAGAGTCAGTGATGGCATCGATGTACTGGACTGTGGTGAAGCTTTTTGATTTACCTGTAGATCTGTGGTCCAGCCTGGGAGGAAACCCTGACCCAGAACTCACTGGAGGGATTATATATCAAGTCTTTTAGTCAATCCACTGTCACTTCTTCTAGTCTAACATCTATAACCTTAAACCAGATGAAGGATTTTAGTTGTCAGATGTCTGGATGTTAAGTTATCAGAGAAGCAAACTGAGCTAACGTTAGCGGCTCCAAACCGCATCAGAGAAACACTGATTTTTAACATGAAGCAGTTTTATTCAGGGTCAGATCAGCCTCTTCCAAGGTTTTAAGATTAAAAGTCTCTCTAACAGAAGGAATCAGAATGGCAGATTACTAATACACCATCTGTTGGTGAGGATAAATCAGGTAATTGGTTTATTTAATTAAGGATAACCAACAATTGTGACATAAAACTACAAAATATTTATGTCTTTTTTATGTCTTTTTTTGTCCACCTGTGATAGTTTTCACATGACAAACAGCTCTAATGTTCAGTGTTGTGATTCCAGCCCCAGTTTAAAGTCTCTGATGTGGAGGCTGATCTCTGGACCTCCTGCTGGTCTGTGATCAGCTCCCTTCAGGCCTTCATCTCTACTTTTTAAAATCCCATTTCAGTGTTGGAGCCGTGTCCTCGTTCTGCTCGCCTCTGATCTGCTCTCAGCTCCAAAATCTGACCCCACAAGGATTTATTTCAAGTGAGACTTGGCTGTGTTTACTCGTCAAGGTGCATCGTATATCAGCACCAGACTCCATTGACAAAAACAGTGATTTTACTGAGCAGAGCACAGGAGCTGCTGGAATACCACTGCCTCCATCTGTAAGTGTGTCTGTGTTACTGTGTGGTACTTTTACTGCAGTAAAGTATCTGATGACTTCCTTTATCACTGACAGTCTCACAGTAACACAGACACACTAACAGATGGAGGCAGTGGTATTCCAGCAGCTCCTGGTAAATTCCCATATTTGTCAATGGAGTCTGGTGATGATATTTTTTTGGAGTCTTCATCGTCTTGTCAGTTTAACAGACGGACGTTGAAGCCTCTGGGGATTTGAACCAACAACCTTCATGGTGCTTGAGTCTTTCCCCTGCAGCTTTAATCTACCCCCTCACCCCCTCCCCCCCTCCCCCACAGACAAGGTGTGAGAGCCTCAGGTGCAGACTGAGTGTGTGTGTGTGTGTTTGTAGGGCAGTGCCTCAGTGTTGGGACTATTTTCAGCTCCTTATTAACGGCGTGCTGCAGCTCAGTGGCTCAGCAGGACCAAACACAGTCAGTCAGCTCGGTCTAAATACAGCTTCCTGCAGACACGCCGAGGACACGCTGTGCATCCAAACACACAGGTTACACCTGAAAACCCACGGCTGAAGGATTTCCTGCCACTTTAAAATGATGAGTTTCTATAAATAAAGTTTGGTTTCAGTCTGAGGATGAAGAACCTGGAGCCTTTAAAATGATGAACTGATGGTTTAAATGGTTTTTCTTTGGCTGGTGATTTAACAGATTTATATTTCACTCAAGGTGGAATAAAAAAATCAGCAGAGACCCTGATGATGTTTAACAGTCGGTAAATAACTAAGAGTTTTCTCAGTGGACTCAGTTTGATTGTTACTACAAATCTAACTTAATGTTCGCTAGTTAAATCTCTCTCTTACGGCTCTCTCCACTTCCTGTGACCGTTGTTTCAAATTAAAAGCAGAGTTGTGTATTCGCAGCTTTGTAACATTCCCAGACATAGAGTTGGCGTCTTGTTCACAGCTCAGTTATTAAATCCATCCACACGTGTCTCTCCTGCCGGGCTCAGTCTGTTTTAACTCACAGTAACACCGGTAGCTTCTGCTCTAGACGTGACGAGTGTGCAGCTCTCAGCAGGTAGAACTCACCTGACATAAAAGTGTCGCCCTCCTCTGTTTGGTCAGTTTAAAGATCAGGTTGTAAAGTTTACAGCCTGTTGATCCTGCAGCTCTGTGTGAAAATGTGACGACGCGTTGACGGACATTTTGTGTTGAATCAGGGACTTCCTGACTGATTCATAGGATGGTGGAGTTTTAGGGAGCAGCCGTACTAAACTGAGAAGGTGTTGGGAGTAAAGTTCCAAAGGGGCAGAAAATTTCCAGAAACTTTCCATGGGAAGTTAAGCTGGTGGCTAGCGGCTGTATAGACACATGGATGCATTTTTTGCTGGTTAAACTTTAAAAGCACAGATGATAAATATTGTTTTAACCAACATTATGCTGCAACATGTTTTTTAAACTACATTTTAAACAAGTTCCCTGTTATAATGTTTAACCTGCAGTTCTGTAGATTTCCAGTTTACTCCTGTTAATTCTCTTATATTCCCGTTAATTCCCATGGAAAGTTTCCAGCTTTGAAGATTCCCAGGATCTTGCAGCCCTAGATGGGAGTGACGCTTCTGTTGTTCGGGTGGAGCTGATGCTCCTTCGGCCGCTCACCTGCAGCCTAACGTACCTGTGAGCAGGTGTGGCAGCAGGACTGAACATAGAGCTCAGATCAAACTGTTTGTGGTTGAGTTTAGTTGGAGAGTTGGACTGACTCATGGTCAGAGTGAGAACGTTTTCCCATGATGCACTGGTTACTGGGAGACTGACACCACAGAAAGACACACACATGACGCACAATCACAGCAGCTGATACACTCACAACTGTGGACTTCACACCAACTGTTAACCCTTTAACAGGCCTCTGAAGTAGTGGATTACATTCCTGTAAATGCGATTCATTCACCTGGATTTGACTGATTATGTTTTGGTGGGCAGAGGTCGAAGGTCACGTTGACATCATAGACACGTACCTTATTTCATTGACAGTGTAGATCGTGATGCTAACAGCGGTGCGTCCTGCAGCAGGTTTATTTCATGATTGCAGTGTGTTGGTGGATGAACTCGTCTCTGCTCTGATCAGCAGCTCTCTGCTCCTCGGGGACAACGTGACTTAATTATTTATGTTAATTACAGGCTGCCGTAGCTGCAGGCCGCAGTGAGTTATAGGCTGAGACGGCTGCTGTCACGTATGGTTTCTGAAGGAAACAGTGAACATGTCGTCACGCTCAGTAACTGTATTTATTTTATTATTTTTTAGAAAGGAATGATTGCTCAGAAACATCGTTTTATATCAGTACCAGACTCCATTGGCAAAAACAGGAATTTTACCAAGTGGAACACAGGAGCTACTGGAATACAAAATGTTAGTGTGTCTGTGTTACTGTGTGGTACTTTGACTTCAGTAAAGTATCTGATTACTTTTTCCACCACTGAAAGTCTCACAGTAACACACACACACTAACAGATGGAGGCAGTGGTATTCCAGCAGCTCCTGTGTTCTGCTCAGTAAAATCCCTGTTTTTGTCAATGGAGTCTGGTGTTGAAATACAGTGGTCTTTCTGGATGAACAAAACACATCCTATTCTTTAATAAAAGGGTCTATCTCTGTAGGCATCCTATCCATAAGGTTGTTAGCAGATGATGCATGAGTGATTGATGAGTCATGTGACCTGTCATGTGACCACTCGGAGCAGGAAGTTCAACAATTCACCAAACTGTCACTGAAACACTGAACCTGCTCCGAATGACGTCGAGAATTTCAATAGCTGTGTTCAGGAAGAGGTGTGTGTGTGTGTGTGTGTGTGTGTGTGTGTGTGTGTGTGTGTGTGTGTGTTGTTAAGAGGCTGATGTGCCCTGCAGGATGACACAAGCCAAGAGGAGCACCCATGCGTGGTTAAACAAATGCACACATACACACTTAAGACAAACACACACAAAAAACAGATGCACACTCTGTCTCTCACACACATACACACACACACACACACACTCAGAGCAGGCTGCCAGCAGACTGCAGGGAGGTGAGGAGAACAGAAGGAGAGGTTAGAGAGGAGGAGGAACAGAGAGGATGCTGGGAAGGCGTGGGCTGGACGCTCAGATGAAAACAGAGAGAGATGAAGGAGATGAAGGAGAGGAGGGAAAGTGGTTCTTTGTTGCCTGCACTGTCTGGATGCTGTGACCTTTAACCTCCACTGATGACATCACCTTTTTGTTTTTTTAAGTTAAATTTAAAGTTAAAGTTCTGTTTTGGGTTTTCATAAAGACAGAAAGTCTTCAGTGGACAGTTTCAAAAGCAGCGTATTGAGGTTTTCTCTTTTTGATATGAGCCGCTCTGTGTCCAGATTTTCTGGCCTTTGTGGTAGTATTTAGTGTTTAATGTTAAATTAGTCAAAACTACACCAGTTACAGGTGAGATATGTCATGACAGGTAGCAGCTTCACGACGTGTTGAATCACAGCACTGACTGGTTCTTTGTCACGTGTAAAGACACGGTGATGAAAGCTGAAGCTAGTTTTTCCTCTGTTTTATTAAATGTGTTTCTGGACTGTTAAAGTGTCGAACAGTCACTTTGAGCTTCAGTAACGACGACAAACAATTAGCTTTCATTTCTAAACAGATTTCGTCTGCAGTTGACTGATTTATGTCGTGGCATCATGTTCTCGTCCGTCCTGCTCTCCTGAACGTGATTGCTCATTAACAAAATTCTAATTTGTCAGCTGCCGTCAGACTGCACGTATATACTTCTTATGTGCACATGTACAGTGCAGTGGATCTTTTGTGGACACCTTCATATTTCTCTATTTATTTAGATTATTTTATATTACTTTGAGATTATTTTTGTTTAATTTACTTTTAAGTCTTTGTGGCATCATATGGGAGTAGTAGTTACGTACATTTGGTCATGTAAAGTGCTGTTTCTACATTTATTTATTTAAATCAATAAACAGAGTTGAGTTCAGTTCCTGGTTTGATGGTTTTCCTCTGCAGAGCAGTTTCAGGCGTATCTCCCCCCTCAGCCCCTCCTCTGCTGCCTCTCTGATCCTCTGTCTTTTATGGTCATCTCCCCCGGGTCCTCCCCCCTTCCTCACCCCTCCACCCTCTCCTCTCTCCATCTGTATTCATGGTGATGGAGGATCTCTGTGGTTTTCCTGCATATTAAATGGAGCTGTCATATCTGCAGCGGCCTGCGCTCGCTCGCTCGCTGCGATGCTGAATAATGGATTTCCCTTTGTGTTTCTGTGTGTGTCAGGGAGAGATGGAGGGGGAGAGAGGGGGAGAGAGTGGGAGAGAGTGGGAGAGAGGGGGAGAGAGGGGGAGAGAGGGGGGAGGAAGAGAGATAAATTAGAATTTTGATGATTCATGATTCACTTACTTTTTAACTGATCCTTTAGAAGTAAAATGAGGGGATAAATGTTAGATTGAGAGTAAATGTTTGACTGAAACCAGCAGTTTTTCAATCAAACTTTATTTATATATCACCTCTCTTACAGTGGTTCACAGCTGACTGATGGGATCATTATTTCTAAATAAGTGATGTCATTGCGTTAATCATGAAAATCTGCTTTAAAACACTGAAATAACTTTACGTTACATTTTAGTAAGAAACAGTAATTTTCATCACAAACTGGCTGTAACACCTGGAGTTTCTGGTTTAGCTGTGATGAGCGTGCAGATCTCAGCAGGTAGAACTCACCTGACGTCAGCATCGTTAGTTTTGTGTTTGGGTCATTTTAAAACAAGATTTTGTTGTGACGTTTACAGCCTGTCGCTCTGTTGTTGCATCAGATAGTCTTTTTTATGAGTGAAACGTTTTAACTGGAGGATCCACTAGAGAGGACGTCTCACTCTGTCAGGTTTGTTGAAACCACAGAAATGCTCCTAATGCTGGTCTCTTATCGAGGTTAGCAACAGATGATCTGACGTTTGTTTTGGACGGGCTAAACCTGACAACTGCTACCTGAAAGTTTAGAGTTAGACTTAGAACTCTGATAATCTGCAGGATTATACGTCGATTTATTGTAGTAAAGTCAGTCTGATGCGGATCCAGTCTGAGGAGGACTCTGGTTTATTCCTCAGCCCGGCAGCAGCTCTGTTTTTCATGTGGTCTCTGACGCACTCTGCTCTCTTTGTGTTCTTGGCGGTCGTTTGTCGGGACAGGAAGTGCTCGACGGTTTGATTGACTTCACTGGTTTCCCACAGAGAGCAGATCACAAAGCTCCGGCTTCCTCCCTCCCTCCTTCTCTTCCTCCCTCCCTCCCTCCCTCCCTCTCTGCTAAGAGCTTTTCCATGTGCCACTTTCCCCTGAAACCTGCAGGCTGCCCCCAGGGAGGGAGGGGTGAGACTGCAGCCTGAACTGATCTCAGGTCAGCACCTGAGTCTCCTGCTGTGGTCCTGGTCTGGTCTGAACACTTTGATGAGTGTTGCTTGTTTTCATTAGAGCTAAATCAACAGGAAAGTGATCGGCCTCTTGGAGTTTTTTACACAGTAATAAAATTCACTGGTTTCATCTTAAATCTGAATATTTACCAGAGAATCTCTTCAGATTAGAAATAAATGTTCACCTGGACTTCAGGACTAATTAACTGTAGCTGGACTCGGTGGTGGAGGTATACTGACTAAGTAAATTAAGCTTTCTAAACTTGCCGATCTAAAAGCCTGCTCTGTAAGTCTGTAAGTTCTTCTGTTAAATTTAACTGTTGAAACCTTGGACTCATCTTGGACAGTTCCCTGTCTTTAGACCATCATGTCAGGCAGCCGACTCGATCCTCTGGATCTTATTTAATATGGATTTTATTTTATATTTTTTCTTTTGCGTTAGACACTTTGTGAATTTGTCCATGACAGGTGCTTTATAAATAAACTTTACTTATTTGCTTTACTATATAACACCAAATATAAACACTAAAGAGAGAGACCCAGCAGATCCACCATGAGCAGCACTAGGCCACAGTGGACAGGAAAAACCTCCTTTAACAGGCAGAAACCTCGACTGAATAATTGTTTGTTAATCATTCGTTAATATCAGGAAACAATGAAAACGTCCATCACTGTTTCTCAGGTATCAAGGTGACGTCCCCTGATGTCTTTTTTTGTGAGACCAAAGATTTAAAACCCAGAGATATTCAGTTTACAGTAATAAAATCTCACTATTAAAAACTATTAAACACTTGGAAACTCTGAATAAATCCTTCCAACTAAAGAGGAATTATCTAAAGACAGATGCAACGTTTGAAAGTTAACGTCTTCGTCAGCTGATCAGCATGTGACCCCGCCAATCAGTCACATCAATACAGGCCACATGTCAAATTATTTACAATATATACTACAGTAAATTTACTTGGAAAAGCAAAATGTTACTTTGAAAAACACTTCAATGATTAATAGTTAATTTAGACTGAATTAGCATCCTCTTTGCAACAAATGCTCTTCTTAGCATTCATATTTAAAATATACAGTATATCTATTATATATAACACAGTCCAACTACATGAACATCTAATTTATTTTCCCATCCTGAGTCTCAGAGGTCGTGGTACTGAATCGCTGCAGATCTGATGGCGAAGCTTAGATATGACCTCAAGTGGCTCTGATGTACCCACCCTCCCCCTCTGCCTCCCCCCTCCCTCACCCCAGGCCAACGCCTCGCCATCTGGGTCGACACAGAGACAAGAAGTCGCTGCCAAACTGTCTTTTGGGACAGAAACGCTCACGACCAGGCTTCTCTGGTTCAGGTGAGGCGATGAAATACGATCCAGGAGGTTCCAGTTAAAAACCACAGATCTGTGGGTTTCAAGGTTTATTAGGTAAACAGCTGACAGAGGTTTGTACAGCACAACAAAAGAAGCTGATTTAATCTGTTGTAGTTTAGCTCCAGATCTGACAACCTTGGAATAATCGGACAAGTCGGAATAACACGTGGTTTTCCTCTGGGTCAAATGTTGAATGAGTTGCAGAGTTTTTATTGTGAAATCCTGGAGTTTTACTTCCTCAAGCCACTGAGCTCATTCATGTGATGAGTCGACAGGTGGGCGGGAGAGGATACAGAAGGCTAAAAACCACATCAGTAGGTGGATATGAGCCCTGTGCTGCCACTTTAACATTAAAGACAGGTGAAAACATAAATATAATTACACCTGAAGTCCAAGGAGAAAGACTTCACATGTTTTCAGAGGTTTATTCTGGATGAAAGTTCATAAAACTTAATACTTTAGTGAATGTAGGATGATGTAAGGTGTAATAAACGGTACAGAGAACAGTCTCTGACTTATTTGACAGATTTATTACTTTAAATCAGATTTATTACTTTAAATCTGTTTCTGTCAAACTGCAGTGGAGAGAAAAAACATGGAAAAACCAGGAAGGAAGAGTATTTTAGGCCGATGGACGAGCTCCGGTTTGGAAAACAAAGTCATGGAAACATCAGTGAAGTTTGATGCTGGTGGTCTGCTGCCCCCTGCTGGCAGACAGTGGTGCAGTAAAGTTTAATATAGAAAAATAACCCTGAGAGTTTTGTCGGGTTCACACAGCTCTGTGGCGCCCCCCTCTGGGAGGCCTCTGTCTTCATCCCACAGACAACGTGTGTTGTCAGGTCCACCTGTCCTCTCTGAAAATAACTAAAATGTTTTTTAAAACTTGATGTTTGTTTCTGATAATCTAGTATTTTGTTTCCTCGTATGCTGCCTCTGCTCGTTTTTCCCTCTGTTCTGGGAATGTTTCTTCTTCTGTTGTTTAATCAGTGATGAGGCTCCTGTAATCAGTCTGAAAGTCAGAACCAGGTATGGGTCCTTTGGTCTGGACTGTGTTCTGAGGAATGAAGGAAGTTCTGGACCATCCAAAAAAAATGCTGCAAATGAACCGGACCATGGTTCAGTTTGATCCAGACTAAGACCACCTCTTTGGTTGGACCTAAGTTTGGTCCTTTGATCCAGATAGTGATCTGAGGAACCTTTCACACCTGATACTGTGGTTCAGACCAAACAAGGTCAGCGTGAAAGGAGCTTTAAAGAAGATGTGGTTCTGGATTTTGGTGTGCTGTGATAGACCAGTATTTTATTTTTAGTTTGTATATCATTTATAAAACAGCAAGCCCATAATAAACAGCAGGATTTACTGGAGTCCAGCAGGGGGCGCCACCTCCACAGCTGTTCAGAGAACTGATAATGAACAGATGGATTCACTTGGTCCTGACAGCTCGAATCAGACCTCAGACTCAGTCCAGGACTGTTGTGACCATCCTCTTCTTCTCTGGTTTAAACATCAGCAGAAACATAATTTAAAAAAAAACATTTTAATCATATTTTTCTGTCAGGAGAAAAAACTGAAACTAATCTTTTAAGTAATAACCTTTACACAGGACCTGGGTAGACCAGGGACCAGGATCAGGATCAGGTTCATGTCAGGTCCCCCCTCCACACACACACAGTGTGTGACAGACAGTGAGTGTGAGTCCTGGCGTTTGGACTGTGTGTAGTGAGCGATGTGTAAAAAGCAGCAGGGTAAATTTAGAAGGAGGCCATCACATCTGAACCTGTCAGCTGCTATCACTGTCA